>NW_028280872.1:390000-620000 GCF_059751285.1 Brachycentrus maculatus
TCCGGTTCGGAATTCGCAAAGGTTTAAGGATGTGCCCCCCGTATGGTTCGAAGCCTTTCTTTGCGGAATTAATTCTTAAAATGGGGCAGTGTGTTCAAGGCCTGACAATGCATTAGCGTGAATATCCTGGGTCAAAGTTTGCTTAGGTCCTCATTCCAGATCTACCAGTTTGCTTTACAATGTGTGAATTTTAATTTCGTTATTTGTCGACATTATACCTCACACGTACATGTTATATAAGGAGCAATATTTGCATAAATATTCTTATTCATTTATTTTTATTTTAAAATTTATATTGGAAAGAAAGCACTTAGAATATCACTTTTGAAAAACCAAGTCAATGTGATAAAATTTAAGCAAATGCACTAAAATTACCAAGGTAAATCGTACAGTACATTATATTTTTTTTCATACCAATTTTTGTCATACTGATTTTTCTATACTGTATCCGACCACGCGTTGCTGTGGCTCAGTCTGGTTAAATGGAATAGAACGAAAAGATAAATCACCCATTTTTGACATGTTTAAAAGTATCTTTCTCTGGTATGTAAAAACACGGATATATATATATTCCTACGTTGTGTCAAATCTTTAAGCAATCGGAGAATAACTTAAGAAGAGTATAAAAAAAATAATAACATTTTGAGTGTGTCCAAATACTAGTTCACAAATCTGGATTATCTCCAATTATAGGAGTTATTATTCATATCATTTTTTTACATCTCATCAAAGATGAAGAAGAATATGAAAGTCAGGGCATTTATGGATTTACATGTCGCTCACTCCTTTCAAGAACGTCATAAATCAAAAATCGTCAATTTTCAGTTAAGCATATTTTCGGAATGCCCAGAAAATGTACTATATCCCAGCAAAAGAGGCATATTTTTAACTTAATATTTACCCACAACAGGGCAGAAAGTGTTGTTTTTGCATTTTGAAGAAAAGGTAATTGTTTAATTATTTTTTTAAATATACTAAATATTTTTCAAATGAAGAAAAAACCTTCAGGTTCTACCTAAAAAGATCTGTTGCACAGTAAAAAGTTCAATAAGTGGCTTGATATTTATTTTTAATACATTGTGTTATATTTTTAAACTTTAAAAACGTTCTCCTGAAAAATCAAGTTTTTTGATTTATGACGTTCTTGAAAGGAGTGAGCGATGTGTGTGATTATATCCAAGATTCGGTTCTCACATACTAATATAAGAGTTTCTGCTCAATAAAAAGGATTCAAGAACAACGTTTCTAAATTGTTTCATATATATAGAGCTTCCAGGAAATTGAGTTGTGTAGTTGTCAATAATGGGTAGATTTGATAAATGTTACACGTGTGTAAACTGATCACTTAAACCAGCCTATGACGGTCATCAGCCCCGTAAATGCACAGACTTCGATATTATTTTTCATATTTGATGAGATATCAAAAAATAAAATGAATAATTTTAACAGCCAAATTTTTACATTTTTATACGTAAATCCACCCAAAAAGCACGACCAAGAGTACAAAAATTTAAGTAGTCATTTATTATAAATAATATAGTAAGCTGTCGATAGTGGATCTACCCGGCTCAAAGAATTAATGGGAGTGGTTTAAAAATTGAGTGGCCTTGCAATTTCATCAAAATATCGAATGTAATAATTATGACTTTAGTGACACGGGATTTGAGCCACCAGTCATTGGATCATCTGACGTGCAGGAACGAACCTATGCTTCCTTTCATCTCCAATTCTCAAATTTCGTAAGTAAAACATGAGGTGATTGATTTATAACGTGATTAATGAATCTCAAAACTGTCTTAAGTAATGAAATAATACTTTGAGAGTTTTTCCCGCGGGTCGTATTTCCTCGTGTCTGAATTGTGGGTCACTTCTGTAAATTGATGTTTGTGACAGACCGAAACAAGGTTGCGATGTTGGAATGACAAATCGCTTATTTGGTATACAGCGATTTTGTCTTTTCGTCTTTGTACGAACACAAAAGGTTTCCTACTTAAAAATGACCTCACATTAGCACTATGACCGTTGACTTCCACTCCTGTAAAGAAAAACTTCAGGGGCTTCAAATTTCAAACGTTTCCGTAAAACAATATTCACAACACTAAAAAATAAACAAAATATATGTACAAGAAACTAAAAAAAATGTACATTAAAATAAAAATTAAAAGAATATTTATAACATCCAAATTTTATATTTTTCAAATTTTATAAATCCAAAAACCTCAAATATTTTAAACTGTAATTCAAATGAATTATTAAATAAATGACAAAAACTTTTACAATAAAATTTATCACACAAATTAAATAAGAATATTGAATATATATTGAAATTGTCTACTGACATTTTTTATAGTTATGTACTATAATTATTCATTACTATAACATTGTTATTATTTTAATAACAGCAACTAATTTTGCAAATATTTCGCAAAAATTATGTTTTAATATATTTCCTGGGCAGTGTACCTACTAATATTCATTTTTAATTTTACTTGTTAAATACCGGTGTTTCTTACACTCCGAAAGCGCCGAAACACGTAACACAGTAAATTTAAAGAAATATTGCTATTTATCGAATTATATTTAAATCAAAAATGGATATATATTACCAAAATGACTGCCGAATAAATTAATGAAATTATTGGTATTCCCTGGTTTGCAAGAAAACAATTAAGCATCTCAATACAATCTCCTCTGCCGCCAGGGCATCATTAGCGCATGCGTATTTGTTTTGGGGCTGCCATTTACCATCAATTATCCATACATAATGCACATTTGTCCGAAATAAACTGTCAGTTTTCGTCGAATTTTGTCATTAATCATTAACAACGCCGGCCGTCGGATCAGCGACAGTTCTGGCTCGCTTTGTGTCCGCTCATCGAATTCGGAATCGTTTGCACAGTTTGCGAAGACTTGTGTAAACTAATTGTGACACATGTAAAGTAATTATTGCTGCCAAGCAAGTAACATAGCGGGAATGTTACCTTTTCAATTCTCTGTACCAATGTACATACAATACATTTAAAATGGAACTAAAGTAACCCGATACATTAAGATTACTGACTTATGATATATATACATAAATATATATATATATATATATATATATATATATATATATATATATATATATATATATATATATATATATATATATATATATATATATTTATTTATATATATATATATATATATATATATATATATATATATATATATATATATATATATATATATATATATATATATATATATATATATATATATATATATATATATATATATATTATAACAAATACGTATATATACATTCGATTGAATGGCTTAAGATAGATGTAAGATGAAATGGCCGAATGATACGATCTACCTCAAATATTCCCACCCCCATTATCCTACTTTTAACAGCTATTTTATTTCAGATTTAAGGCCCAATATACGATAAGTCACTACATAATTTTCTTTGAACCCTGGTAAGAAAAACGAGTTTTTGAAAGGTAAAAAAAAAATTCAAATTAAATTTTTTTTTCATATTTTATATTAAATTCATTAATGAGATGAAAAGAAGCTTTTTATTGAGCAGATACTCTTTTATTTGTATGTGAGTTCCAAATCCTGTATAGTAATCACATGTTTTCATCTCACCAATAGATGTCTCAAGTGAAGTTCTAGTGATTCAAGAACAATGTTTTTAATTGGTTCAAATATAAAGAACATCCAAGAATTTGAGTCGTATGGTTGTCAATAATGGGTAGAATAGGTAAATATTACAAGTGTGTAAAGTGATCACTTAAACCAGCCTATGGCGGTCGTCAGCTCCGTGAATGCCCAAGCTTCCATATTCTTCTTCATTTTTGATGAGATGTTTAAAAATAACAGTTTATGGTGTTGGTACTTCGAAAATTCAAAGAATTTATCTCGAGGCCATCTTAATAGCCCAGTCATTTTCCAGTTAAATGAATTATTGTATTTCGAATTGGCGGTAGACGCAGAATTTTAAAATTGCCACAAAAGTACTTTTAGCTCGGGCAGAAGTAGTGGTATATCTCTGCCAATTCGCACAATTCAAAAGATTTATCGATGCAAATTCGAGGCGATAGACTGTAAATAATCCGATTTAATTCCGGACTTCCGGACCAGGTTACACCCCCTGGATGCCTCCCTGTGTATTGATACTTAACTCAAAAACTTTACCAAACATCTTTTGATTTATTAATTTAATATTTGTGATTGTAGTTAATGTTTTAATCTAAAAAAATGTAATATTAAAACAAATCAAAAAGTGTTGAATAACACGTACTTTTTGAATACACACGTTGCCAACAATTTTGTTATAAATTTTTTGCGTAATGTATCAAAAATGAAACAAGGTTATTTTGATTGAATTCTACTTTTATTTAAAAATATATAAACGAAATGATATATAATGTGACGCGTTTCGGCTTACCCAGATATTATCAAACTCGGATAATGTCTTGATAAGACGAATCGCGTCACATTATTTAATTATATATCATTATGTATTTATATATTTTTTTAATAAAAATAAAATTCAATCCAAATAACCTTACAACATTTTGAGTGTGTCCAAATACTTGTTCACAAAATCTGGATTATCTCCAATTACAGGAGTTATTTTCATATTATTTTTGACATCACATCAAAGATGAAGAAGAATATGGAAGTCTGGGCATTTACGGGGCTGACGACCGTCATAGGCTGGTTTAAGTGATCACTTTACACACGCGTAACATTCACCAATTCTACCCATTACTGACAACCACACTACTCAAATTCTTGGAAGTTCTATATATATGAACCAATTTAGAAACCTTGTTCTTGAATCACTAGAACTTCACTAGAGACATCTATTGGTGAGATGTAAAGAAGCTTTTTTTTCAAAAAAAAATATATCGCCAGCCCCGTAAATGCCCAGACTTCCATATTCTTCTTCATCTTTGATGAGATGTCAAAAATAATATCCGAATAACCTTGTGTAATTTTAGATACAATACCCAAAAAATTAAAATGGAATTCCACCACCTGTCTGCAGTTATAATAAATAATATTAAGTATAATTTTTTTGTGAAAATCACCAGGTTAAAATTTACATTTCGTTAAGAAAGCTTCGGGTTTAATTTTTCATTTTTACACTGCACTCTATAAACAACAAATGTCATCGGCATGTTTGTTTTAATAATGCTCATTAAATATAAATTCTGTCATATAAAATTATTTTAAATTCTTTAATAAAATGAAATGAATCACTACTTCGAATTTATTTGATATTATTATAAGTTTATTAAATAAATAATCAAATTAATGCTTTACTAAAACAGTTTTTTAATAACTATTTCGTTTTATTATATTTTAAGTATACTTTTAAATCCTTTAATTTACCGGCCATTAAAATAAAATTAACATGATAATATATAATAAAATAATAATAAAACCCTTATCCGCACCCCAATGGTGCATAGGGCACTGCGTCATATAAACGCAGTGTTATCTTGATCGTTTACACATGAAGGAAAGGTGATCAGCCCTCCGCTTCAGGTACCAGTCCAAGGTAATATTGAATAAATATGACAGTGAAAAATCACTTCTATTTATTTTACCCCCCTTGGGAATCGAACCCGGGACCTCCAGAACGGTAGCCGAGCGTGCTGACCATTACACTACGGAGGCGGACTACATGATAACATGATAATATACGCTTCATTATGTTTTCATAAAAAATCTTTTCTTTGTGCTTTGACGCTATTGTTAATAGAAATAACAAAAAAAATATTTGGAAACCAAATATGTAACAATGCAACAACGCAACAAAGAAAATAAAAATATTCCATGCATTGATAACGTTCTTGTCAGTTTGACATTTGACAGAAATCTTATCACAACATCTTCTGAGTTCATTGAAACATTTTTTCATTCTATTTTTAAAATCTTGGGGGTGGTTTTTTTCTTACATTTTTTTACTATGACGGGTGACAGTTTTCATTTGGGGACAATTTCACCCCTCAGAGATAAGTTTAGATTTTGGAGACAGTCGCGTGAAAAATAAAAAATGAATTCTTTGTAAAATAGCAAACATTTTAAAGGGTGTAAAAAAAACAGTGCATTTTCATATACAGTAGATTTGTATGGTAGAAGTAACACATGTTTTGTGCGATCCAAACAATAATAACTTATATATTAATACATATATCGATAAAGAAATTTTTTTTTTAATGGAATACATAAATATGTTTATTTTGACTTAGTGACTACCGAGTTTAATTCAATTACACTGTACATTTCATAAAATTGTGCATATTTCATACTTTGTTGAATTGCTATATTTTTTCAGAATTTCAGACATATGTTAAAAATGAATACGGCCATCTACGAGTATACGACCAACAGAGGCATGCATTCTAAATAGACAGAAAAGTAGTGTCTACTCTGGATTACTCGCGTTCTACATAGAAAAAGGACCAGTGCCTACCGTACCTTATCCTTATCCAATCCTACTGCCTACCCTAATTAAAAACTGCGCACGCCACCTTATCAAATTCACACTTATCAAATGTTGACAGAGCTTTATCAACATTTCTCAAAAGTTTATTCGTCTCTGCTGAAATACCAATTAAATCTAGATAACAATCCCGGATAATCAAAAATTATCAAAATAATGATTTTAAAGCACATAAATATTGTTAATTAATAAGCCGATAAGTCTACTTATTCATTTTTAAAATAAAATTTCAAGAGCCATAAGCCTGTTAAATACCCAAAAACTCATATTCCTACCTCAGTAACTTAGTTTTCTGTTGAGATACCAATAAATATACACTTGGTTATATCTCATTCCTTTTCATTCTTCGCAACGAATTTATTACCATAAGCTTTCATTATCACTACAGACAAATAAATAAAGCTTTTATTTTTGGCGGCAGATGTCACTGTTCAAATAAATTCTTATGGCGAGAAACTAATTGACACTTGTCACCAAGACTGTTAGGGGATGAAAAAATACCCCGTATTGGGGTGTAAGGTTTGCCAGAGGAAGTCCTGTGGGTAAGATTTTCTCAATCCTCCAATAGGGGATGCTCCATATTCTTAAAAACGTTTTTTAAAGATTCGTGTTTTACACATGCAGTGCCACATTGATCGTCGATTAAATGAAGGCAAGGTGTTCAGTCCTGCGCTTCAGGTACTAGAGCTGGGTATGATCATTTAAATATTATTTGTGAGAAACGTTAATATTTAATTCCCCCCCTCAGGAATCGAACCCGGGTCCTGCAGAGTGGTAGTTAACTACTAGACTACGGAGGTAGACGATAAGATCTATCAATTTACAATAGATTTTAAGAAATAGACCTCTATTAACGATGTAATACCAATTAACCAAGCGACGATTAATTTTAAAATAGATAGTGATTTTGTTAATAATAGATTTGAGTAATATGGAATTTCATGTGAAAATTCAAAATATTTTTATTTTATGATTTATTCGGCAATCACTTTGTGGTAAAATGTACCCGTTTTGAATTTATATTTTACTCAGTAAATAACATTGTTTTGTGGTATTTACTAAATTAAACTAAAATTAAAAACATTATTCTCTAATTATTGATTTGGCGTTTAATTTGTAGAACTCCATGTAAATTTTTGTATTAATTTTTAAATAAAACACAGATTTTTTGAGTCTACTAAGTTGTATTTTATTAACAAAAACACATAAAAAAATTATATTGTCACAATTGTTTCGCCTAGTTATAGCATTTTCAAACGAATGTTTGAAAACGCCATGACAGTCGTTTGAAAATGCCATAACTAGGCTAAACAACTGTCACAATATTATTATTATATTAAAAAAGCTGTGTTTGATTTAAAAATAAATTCATATATTGTTTTTTAGTTTGACTACTAAGCCGACTATTGGCTGACAATTCGGCTTTTCCTTATTTAAAACTATCGTAGGTGATCAATCTCAAACTTTATAATTTTATTTATAATTTTAAAAATAAATGGTACAGAAAATATTAGAAAAAGTAATTGGAAAGCATTGTTGTATTGTCAAATATATATGTTTAAAATAAATTATTCCCCTTAGCAATAAATAACTAGATTCCTTGTGGTTTTCTTCCAAATCACCCCCAAAAAAGAAGGCATTTGTTTTCCTAAAGTAAATTGGGTAAAATGATCCGAAGTGCGTTTTTTTGTTTTTAACCTGTCACCGCCCATTTCTTTTGGTCTACTGACAGGATTAGGGATGGGGTCCCTCACCCCCCCTCCGAACCCGAGTGGGTGCCGACGGGGAGGCGCAGGGTTAAGGGAGGGGATGGATAATATTAGGTACTGGGAGAAAGTCCCGCTGTATTGATCTCCAGTCAAGGTCGATTCGAATATCCGGCATGGATTTAGACTAAGGGAACTAAGGTAATCAGATTATTCTAAGGTGTACCGACATCTCAAGCTTATTTTTAGTTTCGGTATGTTTAATTTAAGAAAAAATATTTCTAAGAAACATTTTGACATCTCAAAAACTAAAAAAAAGTCTGAATTTTGATAGAGCTTTTGATCCATCATAGGCTGAATAAAATTATCACTTTATATAGTGTCATATTCACCATTCTACCCATAATTGAAAACTTGATTTTCAGTTTTCTACGTAGCTTATAATTTGACCAGTTATTTTATTCACATTTTTTGTGTTAAAATCCTTGTTTCTAAATTTGGTTTCATTAATAATAGATGACGTTGTTTTTTTTGAAAGATTATACGTTTTATCAACACAATTGAAAAATAATTTGTGGATTTTTATAAAAATATCTAACTAAAAACATTAAAATAAATGTTGTTTTTTTTTTTAAATTTACATCTACATTTAAAATCATTTTACATCTACGGTTAAGATTTTGACACAACTGTGCATACAAATGCGCGTTATTTTTTATGTAGGTACCTCTAACAAAAAAATGTTTTGAACGGCTTTTTTCAACCCAATGGCAGGGTCATCTGTTGAAAATAATAGCAACTCACGCAGTTGTATTGACAGCTACTGTCTTTTAGAATTTTTACATTTTTTGGTCGCACTGTTGTTTCTTAATTATTTTGTGTTTTTTTTATTTTTTTTATTTAATGAAAGACTGAGCCATAGCAATAGGCAGTCGTGGACAGCTAATATAAAATAAATTTTGTTAATAATAATTGTGTCTTAGAGTTCCCAAAGCAGTAACGTAGAACTATTATTTTTAATTGATTTATCTCTTAAACCAACCTGTAATTTAGTTCAAGTAACTGAGAAAAATTTCGAATTAAAAAACTGTTTTCACTGATTCATTAATTTTTTCCACATCTCAACATAAATGAAAAGAATATGGAAGTCATCTTTTTTACACCTAAGTAGAGAAAACCCCAACATATGAACAAGTATTTGGACACACTCAAAATGTTGTGAATCATTCATTTTAGATAAGACTCCTTTTGAAATGCGAGATAAATATTGTTATCTTGCATTGTAACAGTGGTTTCGCCTGTCAGGACATAATATTCGATCAAGTTTTTTTATATAGAGATTACACTCTCTGATAGTTCGATCGAAAGGGAATATCAATCTTACGTGATTATGTAGGTACTTTATGGTGTGATTGATTGATTGAAGAGTTGATACTAATCCCGAGACACTTTGGGCTTTGTGTTTGCACCCAGAATAGAAGGTTCACACGCTTTGTGAACATACGAAATGGCTCATTACAGGGCTGGTGCTAGAATATATCCCGAAAATAAGTACTGCGAAAATTAGTTGTAAAAAAAATTACTAGTGAATATGAATTAATTGAATTATGTCGGGTTGTGGTCCCGTAATAAGTGTCGCGGACTCTGGAGTCAGAGATTCTTGGTTCGAGAATTCACTCACCACAATTTGATGCCTGTTTCTATTAAACAGCCGCATAGGTTCACAGAAAAAGTATGAAATTATAAGTTTTTTTGTAAATATTAAAAACACAATTGCTTAACTTTTTTTTTTAATAAATGATAAAAATAAAATATTCCTGAATGACTCGTTTTTTTTTTAAACTGACTCTGAAATCGAGTGTTTGAAAAATATTGTAATCTATTGAATTCATGATATCTGTTCGTCTTAACGATTCAAACAAATTTATATTAAAGTAAGTTTCAAAGACTAGCAAACACTTGTTTTTAAAGAGAAATTTGTTTGTATTATTTAAAAAAATACTTCAATTTCTTACTATTTCTGTTAGCCTAAGCGGATCATTTTTAGAAATAAGTATCAAATTGTCCTAGAGTAAGTTAGAACCGAGAAACTCTGACTCAAGAGTCCGCGACACTTACTACGGGGCCACAACCCGAAACAGTTAAGTGATTAAATTCCCTATAACTAACTTGAACCCAAATTCAATTTTCGGGTAATATACTCAAAATTAAAGGTTATTGGATTGAATTGTACTTTTATTTAAATATTTATGATAATATGTGAAGCGTTTTGTCTTACTAAGATATTATCAAACACTCAGGGAGTGTTTTATATGTAAATAAAAGTAGAATTCAATCCAATAACCTTGTTTTATTTTGGATATATTACCCAAAATTTTGAAATGGAATTCTACCAACTTTCTGCAGTTACGATAAACCAAATATGAACGTCAAATATTTGAAATACTTGCCAAGTTTTAAAGTAAAATTTAAATAAAAAAGCAAAAAAAATCTTAGTTCAGCTCTGGCAGATGAATATCTCATATCGGTATCACACTGTGCGGCGTACAGGCATACACAAGCTACACAATTCTCGCTCGCTACGATCATCAGCAGATACCCAGCATCCTCCTTGTCTGTCAATCACCGGCCGCTATCCACTCAGCCGGTGGTCCATCTTGCCCGCACTAGTACGGACGTCTAGTCACAACCATCGTGCACTGCCCCGCACTAAACAATGCTCATTAAATAACACGTGTGTGCCAACATACATGACAAGAACAAAGAAGTTAGAAGTGACATCTACTCGACATTATGGAGATAATTGTACGTATTCCTTGTACCATAGTAACATTCTTCATAAGCATTTCTTTTCTCTTCTTCCAGGCTACATCCCAACTTATCGTCTTTGTAGACTGCTGGTATCAGCTTTCCTCGTCCTCGAGTTGTAGGTCGTTCTATCTTGGACAACGTCACCTAGGCCATGCATTTGAATCTGTGTTAAAAATGTTATCTTTCTGCAGAACCCATGAATTTTTTGGAGTTTCTCTAGATAACTTTCGAGGAAGATCCATTTGTATCACCTGATTTACATGTTCGCATAAGCAATTCTATCCTTTTGTTCAAATTTACAAAAATCCTCCTTATCCTAACCCAATGATGCATAGGGCACTATATCTAATTGGTGCAGGCTTACTACATCAAATGAAATGATAAATCGCAATAAAGTACTTCTAGGGTATTAAAAAAAATTAGTCATATATTACAATATTTAGATATACCTACGTATGAAAATCCATTTCTATAATAAAATTTATATATTTTTTTAAATATTATTTTATAAAGGAATAACACGCAAAGCGTCTATTTTAGATGCTTGTCTGCAGGTAGTATAGTAAACATAGGGAAGGTGAATGTGAAAAATAAATCACAAACACCCAGACCAATTTAAAATAAATCTTTCTTAAATTCATTTTGCAACTGTGCGGGAATCGAACCCGCCACGCCAGTTTCGCAGTCGAGCGTCTACCCAACTACGCCACGGCGCCTGTTCATCAATATAAAATCCTACTTAAAACCCTTATCAAAACTTATATGATATTATTATAATATTACTTTACTATAATTCACTCAGCATCTGAGAATAATTCATATAAAATCATGGTTTTCAATCCCTGTCCTGTTATGTATATAACACAGAATTTTTTCTAGCCACTCACCATTATTCAAACTTGTATTAAATTATACTTTACATTGTATATACCTACGGAAGTTACGAGGAAAACAAAATATTTTTTCTTGAAAACGATCACATGTCACTTCAACCCTTACGTTTTCAGCTGTAGATACTCATTTCAGTATACCTGAAACAGGCCATGAAAATTCATATGAGCAATTATTCCCCAATGTTCATTATTGTCAAACAAGCCGTCTGATTAATATTTCGTACACGGCTGATTGACGACTGTCTGACCTGTTCGCTCTCGCCACTTTTATAGCGGGAGCGAGGAGCACAGAACTCGAGGTGGGCGGGACCACGCCCCCACCAACCAATCAGGTCGCGACCCCGCGACGTTTTCGCGTCACTTTTATAAGACATTTGAATTCAGAGCAATATGTCATCAGACGGAAACAAAATGTTTAGAATTTAGATTTATAAAAATAAATATTTGGTCACTCGCCTAATTCCTATGTCCGCCTCTGCAGTGTAGCAATTAGCTTATTTAAATAACAAGCAAAACTTTCAGGTTCGATTCCTGAAATTTTTGGAATATCTAAATTCACTCGGACGACACTTGTTAGGGAAGATCAAAAACACTGTCTAGTAATGATACTAATTAATCTAAAAATATCTGTGCATTCCAGACGAATTGGTTGAAATATGTCTCAAGCTTCGATCGACTTCAACAACTTTATTTATAGTAACAATTAACTTTACTTTGATCCCACCAGCTCGCAACCAGCGCACTAAATCTAGCGAGCCTGTATTTGCTATTGTGGGCCCGATGGCATAAAATGTTATTCTACCACCTCGCTCTCACTGTTTTTAGCAGTTATAATCAGTGAGAGCGAGGTTATCATCAGATTTTTTTTTTTATAATCAATTTTTTTTAAATGAATTCCACAATTTTATTTGCCTTAATTTAATCAAAATATAGCGACCTTGAAGTTGTATTTTACAAAAAATGGGCTTATGTACCAAAATTTTACTTTTATTTGCCGTAATATTTATACATTTATTTCAATTTCAATTTATTTTTTTACAATTAACATACACATTACAAACTTAAATGGCTTGGTGGGTCTCTGCAAAAAAATATTTTTAATATGTTTATAATTGTTCTTTAAATAAATGTATACAAATTAATGTTAATAAATAAAAGATAAAATAATTAAAATATTTTTTGGTTAAAATAACGATATTTCTTGGTTAAAATGTTGTTCTCATTGCACATTATAAATTTAGCGGTCGTTTCAGATTCGTGACGTAGTATTCGTTTCGTTTCGCTGAAAGCGCAGACCATCGCAGCAAACCGACGGGCGTACGTTCCCACGAAAATCACCTGCCGTGACATTGTCTCTTCATAACCCCGCAAACGGTCATTACGAGTACTAAAATCACAGTTCCGTTGGTGACCCTTCGCCGATTGACCCCAACCGGGTCTGGGTAAACCAGATCACGCTGTAGTGATTTTAGTACATGTCATTTTATACTTTCGATACAATGGAACAGGTGATTGTCGAATGCATTGAAATTAGTATGATATATGAATCAATAAAATGATCATAAAAGAGTATGTACATATAAGGCCCAGTAGTCAATATCCCACAACTTATTTTTCTTAACAAGGTTTTTATAATATACCCATCTTATAAATCGTCTTCTTCTTCTTCTAACCATCAACTTATCCGCACCCAAAATTGTAGAGGCCACTGCATAGTATGGAAGCAGTGTTACTTTGATCGCTTATTGTATGAAGGGAAAGTGATCAATCTAGCGCTTCAGGTACCAGCCAAGGGTGATAAAAATATAAATAAGAGAGAAAAATCAGTTTTGATGTTTTTTTTACAAAAAGAGAAATATTTGTGTTTTAATTATTTACACAAATTTTTCAATTTCAAACTATTTCTGTGAGCCTAAGCGGCTCATTATTAGAAATAGGTATCAAATTGTGGTAGAGTGGGTTGAACCGAGAAACTGAGTAAAAAGTCCGCGACACTAACCACGGGACCACAACCAGACACATACCCCCCCGACCCCCCATTCGAGACCCTCTTTTGAATTGAACCCGGGATCTCCAATTCCACAGCTAAGATGCTTTAACCACTATTTTTGTATAGATTTATATTATCCACTGACACTTCGTGATGGAATTGCATTTTAATATATTATTAGATTAAAACCAATATTTTTTGCTTTTCCACTTTATTTTTATTTGACCAGCGACCGGGTTTCGTCGTTACCGACATCATCAGACTGGTCAAGTCTGATGATGTCGGTAACGACGAAACCCGGTCGCTGGTCAAATAAAAATAAAGTGGAAAAGCAAAAAATATTGGTTTTAATCTAATAATACTTTAACTACTACACTACGGAGGTGGCAAAAATATAACTGTTAAATATCCTTAACTATTTATTTTCTATGGAAGCTCAAATATTATAAAAATCAATATTTCTGATGTAAAATATACTGCTATAACCAATTTATCACATTATTTCCATGGTTTAAATTTAAATGATCTTTCTATCATTAAGATTCACTAACACAGCCGAGCTATTTCAGTAGGAACCACCAATTTGATTTTTATTTTAAGTGCGTAGTTACAATACCAGTGAGAGCGCATTAAAGCTTTATCAAAATCCATTAACCAGACTCATAAAAAAATGAAATCCATTAAAAATTATACTCGCGCCGTGTAAAAGTAATGTCGCTATCTTAACTTTAATGATGATTTTAGCCGCCAGGTGGCTATAGGCAACCGGAGGCTCAGGTGCGGTTCGCTTCTCCGCTAACTTAACCTGAGTGCAAAGTTTCCCCAATTATTATTTTCCCTTAAAAGTTCGCTGTGAGTTTGTCAAACAGGCATAGATGTTGATTAGCTTTACCTGAAATGAAAACTTTTAGTCCCTACTTTAGAAAATATAAGTCCCTACTTACCAATATATCATAATTTCAATATGAAATTCTCTTTAAATTAATTTCCTTGTATTAAAATTCCTATTGTTTGCATTCTCATCTTGTATGGGACTTTACGCTCTCTTTTAATATCTTAGTAATAAAAAGTCAAAACCAAATATTTACAATGATTAATTAATTAATCAATAGTTTTAATACTTTTTAATATCAGAAGAGTCAAGAAGTTGAAGAATCAAGTAAAAGCCAGCTGGATGTCAAAATAACGAATGAGAATATTCGTTCTTATTTCCACCTTATTCAAGGATTATTTGCATTTGATGAATGCATTTAAAATTCAATACTTATCACTTGTACATCTTCATAAAGTTCAGCGTAAATCATATGTGTCTTCTTCCTGGGATGCAGCCATTTATTGTCTTGGTAGACTACTGGGGTCAGCTCTCCTCGTCCTCAGGTTGTAGGTCCTTCTGTCTCGGATAACGTCATCAGGCCATGTCTTCGAACCATATTTTCTGTTTGGAGCAATTATGAATTTTTAGATACATATCATTCGAGGAAGATCCATTTCATATGTGTCTCAACAAAGACAAAGCGTCTATCGTTTTTATACGTAAGGAGATAGAAGTCTGAGCATTCCAGGGCTTACGACCTTGCATTTGGTTGGCTTGTAAATTATTCTTATACTCTTGTTAATTTTTTACCATAACTCATTCATCCATATTGCATTAATTTTTAAAAGATGTATATATGCACTGACATACTAGTTGTGAATTTGTGAAGTATTTAGCAGTGTCTGGATATAGAATAAATAAAAATAATAATGGTTACAATCAAATTGTCTTCATGTTACTTTTTTTTTCAATTAATACCTAAACTAACTAACTAACCATCACGCCGCTTCCCCGTAGGGGTAGGCAGAGAGAATGGAACGCCACACCACTCTGTCTTTGCAAACATTCTTCGCCTCTACTACATTCATGCATCTCCTCATACATACCCGACGATTATTACGACTCCTGACCGGCCACTTTCAAGTATTTGACATACCTGATTGTGCCAGGTTTTCCTCGGTCTTCCTCTTTTTTTTTACAATCAATACCTTATATCCTTTACTCAGTTTTGGGTTTGAAACCATCATTGATTTTGATACTTATTTTTATTACGTTTTGGAATTTGGAAAGGTCATTGACATGTTTATTTTTTGTAATAAAAGATGTTTTTAAGGGACAAATAATATAATATATTTTTTAATTTATCTTATTTATTTACATTTCTCTATTTTATTATAAAAACGATCAAAAATATTACGTCGTAGCAAATATTAATGTGATGATTCGCCACACTAAAAAATAAAAACATTTTTCAATCACTACATTCTAATATACGATCAAATAATTTTAACATTTTACTTATTTACATTAGGAAATTCATTTACGTAGTATTTTTTTAAATCAAAATAATAAATACAAAAGCTATTGCAATATTGTTATTGAAAACAATCAAAAGATCTTAATGTTTTTTATTTTATTTTTTATCTACTGCAGTACTCTCACGAACCACAATATCAGACCATTTTTTATCATTAAATACGATGATAAGAGAGGGAGATATTTTGGTAACGTTGTGGTACCTACACACACATACAAACATACAACATACGTACTTAGGTATTTTTGACAATTTAATATTTTTTTGAGAAAATAGGAGATTTAACCTGAATGTTCTTTAAGGAGAATTACATTTTTAAAAAGAAATTTTGAGTAAGAAAAATGATTTTAAAATAATCCAGATTTGTGAATTATTATTTGGACAATCTCAAAGTGTTGCAAATTATAGATATAGTTTTGGACTTGAGATGTTCTGGTTTCAGAAAAAAATGTTGTGTTTTGATTTTCAAATTACAGTTAAAAGTTTTTTTCAGGATATTTCAGGATCTATCTTTTTATAGGGAAAAAAGATTTTGATACATTTTTTAGGATAAACATTTTTTATTATGAGAATGTTTTTTTTAACCAAGTAAATAATCAGTTTTATATCGCATGGTATATCATGTTCAGCTTTTAAGGAACTTACAACCATAATGTTAATTTTTTGTTAGTTTCACTAATGAGTAATTATGAGATTTTTTGGGTCGACGGGACATGTTCCAAAGTATCGGAATGAATGGTGACCCTAAAACTACTTGACTTTACACAGCGATCTTGGATTTTTTTGCATTATTCCAATGATTTTAAGATAAAGTCCCTTAAAACATTTATTTTGTGTATTTGATTAGGTTGGTTTTGTAAAAATAAATAAATATTTTGACTTTTTAAACAATGAAAATATCGAATTA
Source organism: Brachycentrus maculatus (assembly GCF_059751285.1). NCBI lineage: Eukaryota > Metazoa > Arthropoda > Insecta > Trichoptera > Brachycentridae > Brachycentrus > Brachycentrus maculatus. The sequence goes on from NW_028280872.1 coordinate 407,170, forward strand.
AAGTAGAAATAATTTTTTAAATTTTATGGCAAGATTACAAGTATATAAATAAGTTCTTTTTACATAATTATAAAATTTTCCAAAAACACTAATTTTAATATTGCTACGTATGGTTAACCATTAACATCTTAGATGATATTTAACAAAACAACAAACACATAAAAAAATTCTCAATATGTATAAAATTTTATAAATTAATATTCATTGTAGCACATAAACAATACTTAATATGAATGTCAACTACCGACTTATTTTCAACGAACACTCAATCTATGTTACTTGATTTTTTAAAGAAAAAATATATAAATTGCCGCATACTTTATTGAAATGCTGATTGAAATGATATTCGTATTAAATCCTATTTTGTACAACAGTCTTAAAATTTGATTATTTTAGATGTGTTTTAATAGAAAGTAGATTTTAACAAAACAGCCTCGTATTAAGTGTAATTCATTATCGAAATGTCTTTGATAAGATTTTTAAATTTAAGCTCCTATATCCTTAATTCTGACTGATCAATATACTATTTGATATTAGAAATATCGCAGGAGTCCCGGGCGTTGTTGTGGTCCAAGAGACTGTCGATCATGATGGAAGATTTGGCCAGAGACTTGTCTGGGTTGGACGATAGGCAGACGGATCCAGCTGTCTCGTTGCAGCTAGAAGAACTGCAGTTCGATGCGAGACCGTCGAAACTGTTCTTCGACCCTCCGGCTACTCCGACTTCTCCCGCCATCGCCATATGATATGAAGAAGAATTATTGTTTTCAAACATTGCACTGTGATGCTCGCAAGACGCCGCCATCTTGACTTTGCAGTCTGATACCTCCGCGTTCCCGCCAACTGAGGACTTGGCACCCCTGATATAGTCGAAACAGTTGGTAGTGCTGTCCACCGTGACGTCACTGATCATTCCATTATTCTCGGAAAATATATCGGAAGAAACAGCGTTCTGTTTCTCGTTCCTCGCTTTGCTCGCTGAGCAAGCTTCTAGGTTCGCCGCCGCCGCGAACTGGCTCTGCTGGGCGTGATACGAGAAAGAAAACTGGTGATCTTGGGGCTGGTGGAACTGCGCCGGGGCCAGGTGGTTCTGGAAGTTGACCAGGAATCTCTCTTGAGGGTTGAGGTACGTCGGAAAGCCAGCGTGGAAGGCGGCGGTTGAAGATCAGGCGGAAGCTAACTGCCTCCAAACTGTGTGTCACATCGAGTTCATGTAGGGCCAGGAGAAGGAGCTCCCTGAGAGCAACATGTCTCTGATCAGCGTCTCGATGGGAGTCTTGCCGACCAGTCTGACGAAGAACAATTGTTCTATGACCTGCGAACTGACCGTTCTAAGGGAAGGTAATCTGAGGAGCAGTTTGCCGAATCTGGTGGGCTGATTCGGATATTGGGTTCTACAGTATTCCTCCAGGGCGCATTGCGACTTCTCTTGAAGGCCTTCTATGTGAGCAACGTCTGATAAGCCACACGCATCTGTGAACAATATAAAAAAATACATTAGTAAAACAAATAAATGTTCGTATTATTTTTTTGGGCTCGAACCGAGAAACTCTGACTTAAGAGTCCGCGACACTAGCCACGGGACCACAACCCGACACATTATTATTTGAATAGTGTGGTTGTCAATTCTACCTATGATGAATCACTTGAATTTCACTCGAGACATCTATTGGTGAAATGAAAGAAACTTTTTGGCTTTCATATGTTTATCCATATTTTTCGTCATCTATGTTGAGATGTTAAAAAATAATATGAAAAATAACTGCTATAATTAGAGACAATCCAGATTTGTGACCAAGTATTTGGACACATTCAAATTGCTGAAAAAATAATGTTTATCATCCAAATGTCAAAAGAAAAACCCTTTCACACAATAAATTAAATAAGAATCTCACTCAAAAACTCTCAGCCTCTTCCAACTAGGGTAACTCTCATCTCTTATTCACCTTTAACTTTAAAGTAAGAATTAATTTGTCCTACTCAAAACAGGACCAAACATCTTTCAATTCTGAACTCCGAAATTGTTCTTATTTTGACTTCCTTGTTCTGAATAACTTGATTAAAACTTCTTAAAACATCGGGGGGGAAATTATTTACATAATTGTTGTTTGTTGGACTCTCAGAATTAAACCGTCTTGGCTTAATTGAAACACATTGCTTTTATATCACGAATAATTTGTCAAATTTATTACTATCAATTCGAAAAAAGTGGCAACTCTTATTACATCTCTCATATGTTTCGCCTACTTTCAAAATCCGCCAGATCCAATTTTATAAGATTAAAAAATTTATGAATGCCAATTGGACGTTTCATTGTTTAAAATATTTCATAATAATAAAACCCTTACTGCACCCCAATGGTGCATAGGGCACTGCTTCATATAAACGCAGTGTTATCTCGATCGTTTTACACATGAAGGAAAGGTGATCAGCCCTCCACTTCAGGTACCAGTCCAGTGTAATATTGAATAAATATTAGAGTGAAAAAATCACTTATATTTATTGAACCCCCCTGGCAATCGAACCCGGGACCTCCAGAACGGTAGCCGAGCATGCTGACCATTACACTACGGAGGCGGACTTAAAATATTTAAAGACTTGAAAACTCTGCTAAGAATACTTAAAAACAGCGTTGTATTTCAAATTCCGCTATGTTCATGAAACTTGCCTTCTGACCCATATCGGCCAATCAGATAGCGGGGATAGGTAAAAAAATTATGATGACGTCATTATCGGTTTGCGTCTCGTGTTTTTTTTTTACTTAAAATAATCCAAAAAAAATGGAAAAATTCTCTATTTCATAATATTTTATCTAAACACAGAATCTTTTAAAAATATACCCGGAGAATTTTGAATTTTTTGTAAAATCTACTTACATGGATCTGGCGCATTTTGAAAGCACGCGACACATATATCCTTAGAATAACCAATGTACATACATTTATTATTCTGCACGAAAAATATGAAACGGAAATAGATATGCTTTTTTCCGTTTCGTAATGGAAAGTGTCGCAATAGAGAAAGAAGCTACTAATGGATGTAAAGAGACGAAAATAATTTCGTAAGCTGTAAGAATATAATAGGATTTATTTCCTCACTTATATTGATGATAATACAACGTTAGAAATAGGAAACAATAATTGTATGAAAGATTTATTTTATTTATTTCATGTAATTTATACAAGTAGAAAAAAGAACGAGAAAAGCCAATAGTTTTCCTTTAAAAAAAACCTTATTTTATTTTATATGATACATAAAGATTCAAACGAATTGTTTTTTTTTAATTTTCTAGAATGAAGCAGATAAAATCCAGATTTTACTTTATTTAAAGTCATTCTTTAGATATAAAAAATATGAATTTCACTACGTAACACCATTTTTATGTAGGTCCAAGTAGCAAGTATTTTAAAACAGGAATGAAGTTGAAGTTGGGTGGGAATTGAACCACAGGTCTTCAATAGTCCACTCCTCTGGCAAACTACAGTCTCTAGATTATTTATAAACTAAATATATTTAACTATTGATTTAATTTTTAAAAAAAATATCTACATTTATCCACTTGTATATATACATATATGTAATTATTTTTATTTTTTATTTATTTATTTAATATAAAATTACAAAAGATTTATTTGTAATTTTAATTAATTTTCTAGACTTTTCTACTTTTATAATCTTAAAATCAATAACGCAGTTCTCTCTAATAATGAGACTAAGCTCTTGTACTTGAAGAGGGACTAACACGTATTAATTATTTGTCATGTTTGTTGGTAATCTTTTTTTTAATGATTTTTTTGTTGTTTTATTATTCTTTCTTAGATTAACATGTATATTGATTAATTTTATTTTGTTAGCATTTTAATGTCTTCAATATATTTTTTTTAATATCTGTAGGAAGGTTATCAAAGTACTTTAGAACGATGTTTTTAATAAACAATTTTTTTAAATAATTAGACTGGCCAGTATTCTAAAATGCATATATATTGTGTGTATTAAGTTCTTCGAATGTACTGACAATAACTTAGGCTCGTAATATAAATAAATTCAGTTTAATTTTTACTTTGCATGGCATGTGTTACTGCATGGTATATCACGAATGATATCTAAGCAGATAGGTACTTAACGAACGAACAAGTGACTAACAATACTGGAACATTAAAAGTACAAACATTTACTTTTTCTTCTAAGAATTAATAAACACGCGATGGTCGAATAATGGATGATGCAGCAATTATAAATTCAACCATTTTCAGAACACGACTCGAATGACTCGAATAATACAGTTTGAGGAATACTTTAATTCATGAGACATTCGGAGAATTAACATTTAAACTATGGACATACCTAGCTTAGAACAATATGCCACATGAGTGAAAAATCCTGTTTATGATATGTAGCCTATTTTTATGCATCTTATCGAAAAACAGACAAATTCCTAGTGATATCTAAGATTTTAAGATAGTTAAAAATATTTTTTAAAAACATTGTTGAGAAAATTAATAAAGGTGTGTTTAGATGGTTTAGGCATGTGAATCGAATGATTAAAGAAAGAAAAATCAAATAAATTTATGAGGTGGATTTGGTTGATAATAGAAGCAGAGGAAGACCGAAGAAAGCTTGACATTATCTAGAATTTCAAATACTTAAAGATGGTCCGACGACATAGTCGCCGGACGACATAGTGTGGGGGGTATAAACTGGCTGCAAGCAGCAACCAACCGTAGGAAATGGAAAGAAGGGTGAGAGGACTATATCCAACAGTGGAGGTCAGAAGGAGCTCATGAAGAAGAAGAAGAAGAAAAATGGTCTGGTCAGGAGTTGGAATAATCGGTGTGTATGTATTAGAATATGTATGAATATGGAAAAGGCGAAGATTGCGTACAAAGACAGATTGGTATGACGTTATATTCTCTATGCCTACCCTGCTGGTCAGTTAGTTAGTTAGTTTTAAAAAAGGTCAATTTAAAAAAAAAAATCATTTAAAAAAAATTCAAAACAGAATTTATTAAAAGAAACCGATGTTTAATTCAATCTCTTAACCTAATTACGAAATTGAATGAACAAATTTCGATCCAAATTGCATATTTCTAACACCTTATATACTTAACATATGTAAATCTTAATACATTTATTTTTGAAGAAAATAAAGACGATAAAATGTTATTTTAATTAGTTTGTCATTTCGCAATAGTTTTGAATGTTTAATGTTTAATTAGTTCACGATTAAGAGAGAAAACACATCAAGTGGAATCGTGAGAAATCACTCAACTAGGGTGTGCTGAAACGAAGACATTGCACGACGTTGGAGTATTACATGAAGATGATGTCTAGAATAAAGGACTGCTATAATTGGAAATAGGGAGAACTATACTGTTACGGCATGGAAAGAGAACAAGAAAAAATATTTTTGGCTTAAATTAGGTTATTAGATTGTATGTAGTATGCTGTTTTAAAAATCTTAAAATAAAAATGAATTGAATGGGAGAAGTAAAATACAAATATAAAAAAATGTTTATATTTCAGATATAAATTTGAATCATAAAACTGCTTTTTATCTAAGATAATAAAAGTACAGCTGTAAATTTATTACATTTTAAAACATAAATTAGCTACGTTAATGAAGTTTTGTGTGAGATGTAAAATTCACGATATTTAGAGTGTGTCAAAATTTTTCTCAAATACTGGATTTGCTCCACTTAGGAGTAAATCCAGTATTTGACCAGTGACCGGGTCTCGTCGGTAACGATGAATTCCGGTTGCTGGACGAATAAATTAAATTTTATTTATTGATTTGACCTTTAATTTTAATATTTTAAATATTAAAATCAAACTAACATTGAAAGTAGTTTTATAATGCCACAACTATGCGAACAATTGTGAGGATTTTTTTTTAATGTTTTCAAAAAAATTAAATATATAGCTTAGTAGATCCTTAAAAGAAGTGTTTGATTTAAATATTTAAAATATAAATAAAATATTTGCATAAAAAAAAACAAAATATTTTTTTGTTATATAAATTTAAATCTAAAAATTGACATACATCTTTGATGAAAGCCAAATAAATAAAGATACGTTTTTACAGTAATATATGTTTATATTTTTTCAATGCATGTCATATAATATATATGCCATATGAACTTCTTGGAAAGTCTTGCATACTTTACTTAAGATTTAAAATAAAAATAAATAATTAAATTGAAAAAAAAATCTTCATTATTTTCATCGTGTAAAACTGTTAGATCAAAGAATGGTAAGTACATAAAGTCAATCGCATTTCCAAAAAAAATAGTCAATTAAAAACCTTATTTTTTTTCGTCATGTAAAAATGTTTAAAAAATGGTTCGTAAGTAAATCAGTAAAAAAAAAGTTAATTACAAAAAAATTAATAAATCAATTAAAACCCTTAGTTTTTTTCATCATGTAAATCTATTTTGAAAATAGCATTCAAGTAAATAGTAGGTATACTGTAAAAGGGGTCATCGATTGGTCCGATTCTGCACCAAACGATCAATTAAACTAGCGAGTGGGTTTGAGATTTCCGAACGCGACCCCGTGGAATTCTTCTGCAGGCAAAGCACGGAATTGTCTTTTCAATATACGGGTCACAAAACACGGGGTCAATTCATTAGAGTGATTAACAGCGAATGGATACACAAAATCTCCCGGCTAACTGTATGGGCGAGTGCGTGAACTCTTGAACTGTCTGGTAAATGGATGTGAAACGTAAAATACAGTTAATAACTAATATGGTAAAGTGGTGTTTTACTGAACAAGAGATCAAGAATTCGAATTTCAACATGAAAAGGAAAATATTTAAATAAATATATTTATATTATTTAAAATATGTGAATAACGAATTTGTAAATAGAAACAGAGATGAAAACTTGGGATGATCTATTATTTCACAGTTGTCAAAGGGAGCCGGCATATCGGCCGTAAGTGAGAGGAGATGCATGAATGTGAGGGGAAAATTGTCTGGAAGGACAGATTAGTGGGGCGTTCTATTATCTTTGCCTACCGGCGTGATGGTTTAGATATTTATGTAATTATAAATTAGGTCTAGTTTTTTGTGCCCTTTAAACATATCAATTTATGCATCAAATTAAAATTAAGTTTTTACAAAAAACTATCGAAAATAATCACAGTTTTATCAACAGCACTCAATGAAAACTCTTAAAGTATGAATTTTAGCTCAAAGTTAAGTTAAGTTTTCTCAATCAACAAAATTTTGACCTTAAGTCAAGAAAATTAAAAATCCCTGATTAATTTCCGGAAATGAATGAAGTACATATGTTTTTTTAGTCCTCAAGCTCCCAGAAAATGGGCATTTTAATCATAATTCGGAAGCTGAAAAGTCGGTAGCAGTAAAATTAATAAAAAAGTAAAAGTAATAAGTAAATAATTATAGACTCACCCAATAAAATATCAAAGGGATGTACACTGTTATGTTATAGATTATAATAGAATAAATTATGCATTTTAAATCCTCTGCACGCCTCTGACAAACGTTCCATTATATATTATGGTAGTTTCACGTCTACACTATTATATGTCTGTACATCTTAAGAGGAATGCATCAATTAAATGACGTTTGATTCTACATAGAATAAATCAATTAAATATCACAATTGATGTACCCATTCCTCCTTGACAAGCTAAGCATTGTGAATATTTATCATTGTGTGCGTGAAGACTCCACTTTTTATACTATCGAGTATTATTTTTTGGTTGTTTTCTCAAATAATTTGAATATATTTTTATTGTATCTATTCGATATTGTTTTAAAAATAAATTTAAGACATTTTCTCACTTAAAGCAGTGTTTTATTAAATGAGACCATAAAGCCTCGTATTTTTTTGTTACTGTAAATTTGACTATTGAGTACCTACAATGCTATTTATTAAGGTTCTCCCTTAAATACGGATTTGGATCGACTTTATCAATGTCGTTTTGGTGAATTACTTTTCCTTTATTATAGTTGTGTGCGTTTTTTATGTTGAATGTATACGCACACCTATTATTTAAAAAATAATAATAATAAGATACGGTCATATATGAAAATTTTATGTATTTTTTCCATGAAAAAATTTACATTTTTGGTCATAAGGCAACCTGTGACTGCGCCTATTAATATTTTCATTTATTTTTTTGATATTTTTGCGAAATGATCCAATGGTTTTCTTATTTTTACAAACATATATTTACTTTCAAAATATAGAATTTAACCTCCTGCTGATGTTTTGAGACCGATTCAACCGTTTGCAACTAACCAAAATAAAATAAAAATACTAATGTGACAAATAATTCAAATTGAAAAATGCACCCATATTCGGATAAATTTTGATCGTTTAATTTATTATTGTCGATTCGGTACTGGTATCAAGAGTGGAATGAATCAGAAAAACACATATCTCCAATTGAAACAAACCCGCTCACCCACTTTGCAGCAACAGTCAATAAGCGGAAAGGGGTCAATTTTATTGACACCATCTATCAATTTAAAAAGTTCCATATTTCATTGATTCTCTTAAATAACACCACTTGAGCACTATTTGTATTGCTCATATTGTCATTCAAGACTATTTATTTACTTTGGTTTCGATAAAAATAAATGATTTATCATATCGTAGTCGTACAGGAGAAAGTGACCAACTAACAAAACGTAAAATGTTCAGGAGGGCAATTTAAGTCACTTTTTCTTGGCAAGAAAAAAAAATATCAATGCAGTTAGTAATTTTTTACAAGTTTATATATTATACTTCCATGTTTAAAATCCTTTGGGATTTTTTCAGGGCAATATTAAGCTAGTAAGATATCAAATAGTCAATGATTACGTTTTTGTAAAAAAATGCACTTGGTCACTTTCTCCTGTATGACTACGATATTATTGAATGAAATTTTATGTAAAATAATAAACGATCTTAAATTTTAGTATGACGAATCAATTAAATATAAAAGTATTTAAGTAAAAATAAGTGGCCCTAGGATTGATCCCACCTTTCTGATATTATAATGATACCACTTGAGTACTATTTGTATTGCTTATATCGTCATACAAGACTATTTATTTACTTTGGTTTCGATAAAAATATATGATTTATCATATTATTGAATGAAAATTTATGTGAAATAAAAACCTTAATCTTAAATTTTAGTATTACGAATCAATTTAATATAAAAGAAAAAATAAGTGCCCTAGGATCGATCCCACCTTTATGCCGAATGTAGTACTAATTTGACACAATTGATAAGGCGTATCTTCTCTACTATTTTATTTTACAAAACAAAAACAAAAAATCTTATTGAAAGTAGCTCACACATCCTTCTTCCTATGTTAATAAATGTATAAAATAAGTTTGCATGAAAATTATGTTTAAACGTTTTTATCGGCCGTAAGCCGTCGCTAAATTTCGTAATCATTTTCAAATTGCTACTTCTACCCTCAGAAATTTAAATGTCACCAAAACATGTGGCCCTTATTTCGGAAGAAATTTGAAATACAATGGGGTTATTATATTTCTCTTTGAGAAATTTTCACCCTTGCTTTTTTATATTAAAGCAAAATAGATTTTTAACGACCTTGGAAAACGTGACGCAACCCCTAAATTGGGAAATGAAAGTCAAATTTAATTGTGTTTTGAATTCAGAAAAAAAAACAAAGGAAATACATCGTTTAAACAATTTTCTTTTAAATTTTGCAGTCATGTACCATAAATATCTATTTATGACAGGGTATATTTAGTGGTTGATGCGATTGAAAGCTGTTTACGTGGATTCCTAATCATTTGTGGAAAAAAAAAATTTGGTATTTTAAGTAATATTCAACGAACAGCACTTAAGGCCCAACATGCGATAAATAGGACTAAATAACTTAATTTTCTGTTAGCCAAGGTAACATTAACGAATTTTAAAATTTTTATAAGAATACCGTTTTTGTATTGAAAAAATATATTTTCCTGTAAATAAATATATTATTTTGTACAGAAAACACTTTGGTACCTATTGAAAAATAGGGGGCTTAAAAAATGTATATATTTATTTTTTCATATAAATTCCAAAAAAAAATCGCACGTTAAAACACGACTGGCTCTTAGCGCAGCCGCTCGCGTTCTGAATTTGATCGTCAGAGGTCTCTTCTTCTGTACGCCGAACAATCAATTAATAATTTGTTTGCGACACTATGATTCTGTTTTTAATATTTGCAAGAATCTACTTATGTAAAATACGTTTATTATCTAAAACTTGATAGGACAATCAATATAAATTATTACAAATATAGTACAAAATACGATTTCATTTTAATTTTAGACAAATTCATATGCAAACATTGATATTTTATTTTATATATTTTTTCAATTGAGGGTTAAATTTTTCTGGATTCTCACCCCATGTTTAAAACTGTTTTTGAAGAATAATTCTTTTGAATACAAAGGTGAAAGGGGGACAAAAAAACTGGTCCCTACGTTTTTTGACATTATAAAGAAACCGGAATCTCGCCCTTCTGTTAAGCAAATATTAAAACTATTATTGATCACAATAAACAACTCGCTATATTGCGGTTGACCTTTGACCTTTTAATTTGATAAAAAAAATGGGGCACGACCTTTCGTGAATAATTACATCAGTTATGGAAATTGCAAGAGCTATTTAAGCAAATTTAATTGAAATTTTTGAATATTTAAACAGGTTATATTTTGATTTACTTTTGTGGATTTGGCGGTGGGTCCGTATAATAAATAGCTATGCACAATTATTTAAATATATGTTTTGAATAATCTTGCAATAAAATAAAAACATTTTTCTCCTTTCAATAAAATTTAACGTTATTGTATAAAAATGTGTTGGTACTAGAGTGAAGCTATGTAGCTATCATGCTATATTTAAATATATTAAATTAACTTAATATGTAGGTACCAAAATCATTTTTAAATCACAAAAAAACTCAATAAAATATTCTTATACGCAACATTTAAAATATGTCCAAATACTTGTTCAGAAATCTGGGATTCTCCACTTAGGAGTATATAAGTATATATTTCAGTAAATTTCTATGTCTACATTATTTTTAAGGCTATCTAGAAGTGAAAGATAAAAGGCTAAAGATGATTAATTTTTAAATACAAAAAATGTGAATCAATAATTATTATTTACAACATTTTGAGTGTGTCCAAATTATTGTTCACAAATCTGGTTAAAGTTATTTTTCATATTTGTCAATAATGGGTAAAATTTGTGAAACGTACACGTGTGTAAAGTGATCACTTAAACCAGTCTACAACGGTCGTCAGCCCCGTAAATACCCAAACTTTCATATTCTCCTTCATCTTTGATGAGATGTCAAAAAATAATATGAATAATAATAAAAGTGAAAATAGTATTTAATGGAATGAAAAACATATTTTTTTTTTGTTTTTTGATCACACGGTAAAAGTTGAAATTTCTCGAGAGTAAGAGCAAAACAATTAAGAAATGATTTGCACTACGTATGTAGACATAATATCAAGTAAAAAAGTATTCTATTTCATTATTTTAACAAAAAATGGCATAGATGGGATTTGTTTTGTCTTCCAAACGGCCATTTTCTATCACAATCGAACCGATGATATATTCAAATAAAATACAAAATCATCCTCAGAAGTATGACAGAATACCGTTCCCATTGTTGTTATATCTTCAGATAATATTGAAGAATAACAAATTTTACCTCAAAGCTCGAAATCTTTACAATGGCACGACCAGATGTTTGCAGAGGCACGAGCTTTCTTTTGGAACAGCTTCCAAAGTACAAGATACAATAGGGAGATGCGATTTGCCCAACAAAAGATATCTGACATATACTTTGGAGGCGTTGAATTTGATTTTTTTTTCTTATTTTTTGCGCAAATATTAAACGTAAAACATAATACAACGTTAATAGCCTTAAGAAACACAATAGAGGTATACAAATGATTCCTAATCTGACTACAAAATCTTGCTGATGTGTGCACTTACTGACATTTCTGACCTTAAAAACGTTTTGATAGGTACATACATGATAAAATTACCGATGATGGATTTAAAATGAAATAAATAAAGTTAAATTTTTGATTAAACGAATAAATAGTTAATCATTTTTGTTAACGGATCACTTCTCATAATTTCATGGTATATGCATTCATTTACATATAAGTACATATTTTAAATTTGAACGAAAAATCTTACCCAACCTAGCCTGCATATGAATATATAATTAAATACACAATGGTATGAAGCCCTTTGATATTATTTTAAACAAGGAAAATAAGTGTAAAAAATAAAATAAAATAAAAATAAATGTTAAAACATGAGTAAATATTATGTTTTTTTACTAATAAAAATCATGATAAGGTCCAATATATATGAAATATTTCCTATTACACATATTTCTTTTAATTACTGTCTCGATTGTTCACGTATAGTTTACTGTTTCGTTTCTATGATAAAATCTATAGAATTTTCACTCATGATTTACACTATATTTCTATTACATAGGAAAAGGTTATAAATCTTATACTTAAGTTAAAGCCATGATACGCGGGGTTGCATAAGCCGTATCTAAATTTTAGAGTAACTTGGGTGTTAGGTAAATCAAAATATATGCATAATATAAAACAGTTACGTTTAAAAGAACCAGTTTTAACATAAGAAGGTTATTATATCGAATTTCATACTACGATATTATGATTTGTGAATAGAAGATAATATCTTGACACATTGTGTCAAATAACTTCGTAGAAGAAAAAGCAAGAAGCAACAATAGGGTATTTACTCAAAATATTTATACTCTAATGAACACTAACAAAAATACCAACAACAAAAAAAAAACTAACATTGTCGAAGCACTTCAAACAAATTATTATTATTTCAGGTAGTGTCCAGCTGATTTCGGGCAACGAGTACCTGGGGTGGTACTATTTATCGCCTATACCTCATTAGGTGACCATTTGGTGGGGGCGTATACCGTGTCCCATAAAAACTGACACCGCGCATAAAAGGCGACACGAATGAATAGAGAAGAACATAATTTTATATTGATGCCGTCCTTTACAACAAATTTACGGCATGAATGTCCGATTGTGATTCGAGCCATTTATCGGAATCCAAACGCGTTTGCTTTTGCCTTTTTTGAGACGTCAACAACACAAATGACGACCATTATTGGAATGTTAGTTATGTCCAGACTGAGAAGCGTACAAACATATTGTAAATAGGCATAATGGGATTGTTCAATGGTATCTTTCAAATCTAGACAACTGCGATTCAGTACACATTAGTATACGTAGGTACGCTATAGTATGTACGAGTACGAGTACATACCTTATCAAGTAAAGAGGAATTACATACGTAAATTTTTAAAATACATTATTATCATATTTTGATCGTTTTAAGGTACAAACATATGCAGTATGTATCTATGTAACATTTAACATAACACATGATGTAACATGTTAGATACATACTATGCACATACACTTTTAACATATCGCGCACTCCTTTCAGCAACGTCATATATCAAAAAACTTGATTTTTCAGGAGATCGTTATTAAAGTTTAAAAAATAATGAAATGTATTAAATAAATATCAAGCCACTTATTTCACACTTTACTGTGCAACAGATCTTTTTAGGTAAATTCTGAATGTTTTTTCTCCATTTGAAACATATTTTGTGTACTTTAAAATATAATTAAACAATACCTTTTCTTCAAAATGCAAAAACAACACTTTCTGCAGTGTAAAGAGTAAATATTAAGAAAAAAATATGCCACTTTTGCTGGGATATAGTACATTTTCTGGACAATCCGAAAACATGCACAGCTGAAAATTGACGATTTTTTATATATGACGTTGTTGAAAGGAGTGAGCGATATACGGATAAGTATTATTCTTATAGTTTGATCTAAGTATATGGGTATATTCGAATTTTAGTATATACAAACGTAAAATAGTAAGTATTTACAACCCACTAGAAAAATAAAAAATAAATATTTTCGGAAACATTCCGATTAGAGCTAACGAAAGACAATTTTATATGAGTGTAAAAAGTAAGGATAACTTGTTTAGTGCGTGTAATTTTCAATTAAATGTGTAAATATTAATGTACTGCCATATAATATTATATTAAGTGTAAGATTTTTTTACAAACACTCGTAGAACAGTTTATATACACAAATAAACCTACGATTTAATTTGGATAAAATAGAAACGTATTTTTTATTTCTTTCATTAATAAAAGTAAATTCTAGTTTGATACAATAGTTAAGGTTTCTATCATATATCATATTAAGGTATATTTTTGAAATTCCTATTGTTATAGGGGTCCGGGTGTCCGATTGACCCTAGTGACCCTAACGGTCTCTGGGTCCTATATCGATTGGAAAAAACCTTTTTTGAGGGGAGACAAATCCATTGAAATAATTTAATGATTTTATTTGATATTTTTTTCTCAAAACATTTCACATCTGTACATCTGCAATAACAGGGCATTATAAATTGCATGAAAATTGCATTTTGCAATTGATTCGGACCATGTTTATAAAGAAGGATGTACGTTATATGAATTTTAAATAAAAAAATGTAATTATAAGCTTAAATAATAAAAATGAAAATGGTTTTTTCTGGCGTTTCTTATGTGTATGATTATAATCCAGGATTCGGATCTCACATACTAAAATAAAAGTTTCTGCTTAATAAAATAAAAAGCTTCTTTACATCTTACCTCTAGTGAAGTTATAGTGATTCAAGAACAAGGTTTCTAAATTGGTTCATATATACAGAACTTCCAAGAATTTGAGTAGTGTGGTTGTCAATAATGGGTAGAATTGGTGAATGTTACACGTGTGTAAAGTGAACACTTAAACCAGCCTATGAAAATCGTCAGCCCTGTAAATGCCCAGACTTCCATATTCTTCTTCATCTTTGATGAGATATCAAAATTAATATGAAAATAACTCGTGTAATTGGAGATAATCCAGATTTTGTGACCAAGTATTTGGACACACTCAAAATGTTGTAAAAAAATGTAATATTCGGAAAAGTATGTATGAAATTAAAACATTGTTTGCAGGAATGTTTTAAACCAATACCAAATTCGAGTCGTAAAATATAATGAATGTCAAATATTTTCGATTTTTATGCAGGTTATCAATTTAATTATTTAATAGATCTTTTTTTGTAAATCTGGATCAAGTCTTGTATGGTATTGAACGCGTGTTTATGTACATGTACGCATGATTAAAGAAACACTTGTTTTTATACCACTTGAGTTTTCCACATGTCTTACCACAAAGTAAGCGTCGAAACAATAAATAAAATACATGTACGCATATTTGTTTCACAAAAATGCAATATCTTATTTTTTTGGTAAATAACGCGCTTTGGGGTAAAACGAAGGGGATGTATCACACCCCAATAAACTAAAGCAAGGTTAATAGTATATCGAAAATATTATTTCATCCAAAAAGAGCAACAGCTGCCAACACCAAGAAACACAGTGTGTTTTAAAAATTAAAAAAATATATAAATATTTTAGTGTAATAATACTCAAAAACATTAATAATTATTTCTCATTGTATTGCCACTTATATATTTTTTTTAAATCATACTAGGTACAAAGATTATTTTTATTATATCATTTTGATTCTTAGGAGGTTCAAAATAGATATTAGTGAATTTACAATCTAACAATTTACACAATATTTTTGGATGTGGCCAAACCATTGCTCACAAATCTGGGTTTCTCCACTTAGGATTTTTTTTATTGTTGATATCTCAACATATATTACGAAAAAAATCTAGTTTTTACAGGGTATTTACAAGGTTTATGACCTATCAAAAGTTGGTTAAGTGATAAATGTATTACAA
Source organism: Brachycentrus maculatus (assembly GCF_059751285.1). Taxonomy (NCBI): domain Eukaryota; kingdom Metazoa; phylum Arthropoda; class Insecta; order Trichoptera; family Brachycentridae; genus Brachycentrus; species Brachycentrus maculatus. Next base: position 423,049 of record NW_028280872.1, read on the forward strand.
TATTTTCATAATGCGTCAAAATATTTCAAGTTAGAAACTCATTCGATAAATGAATTATCACTGTTATTGGTTGAAAGATATTGCTTTTGTGCAATATGCCAGATATTATAAATACATTCAGTACAAGAAATTTGATAAAAACACACACGGAAATGAAATGTACCTTATGAACACCTTATTTTTGTCCATATGTAATACGTGCGTACGTCCAACACAAAACTGTTTGTTAAGGGGACATTTCCTATAACGATTCATATGCAAATAACGTATTGTGAACAGCGTGATATATGGAAAATAACGCAAACCTTTGACCTCTCGCTTAGGAAAAACGGCATTTATTGTTAACTTCATAATATGGAACTGCTATATTAGTGAAAATATATATATACATGCACAAATGTAAATGTGTACATGTACATTTGTGTGTGTATGGTATATATATAGTTGTACATTATATCTAGCCCTAATTGTAGGATTACAAATGTTGCCACAATAATAAAGAAAGGTAATATGGTAAGTACCAAAATTATTTTTTTTATAATTCATATTCTTTACTAGAAAATAATAATTCACTTTGTCTTTCTCAAAAAACTGTGGGTTGATCAATGAAAAAATAAGATATTTTTATTTTATTTATTGTGGTAAGAAATTATTGAATTTTAAATGAAAATACTTAATTCGTTGAGTAAACACTTTACCAATTGTAACATTTCACGTATAAGCTTATAGTCAAACCCGTAGATGGAAGCATGTGTAGCTTCTGAAACTAGACGTTGAAAATAAATAATTTTCAAGTGGTAAAAAACAGGTTTTTTCATTTATAACTGAGGATATTTTTTTGTTAAAATAATTGAAATAGAACATTGTTCAACACAAAAATGTTATTTATGTGTATAAACACTCATTCCATTAATTGTTCCTTTATTTACATAAATGTATGTTTTTAACAAAGCTTTTTTTTTATTTAGAGGCAAATACATGCGTTAGTGCAAAAAAAGACGAATTATTATATTTCCTTTTTTTTAACCACAAAAATAGGATTTATCCCAAAAATACTAACCCAATATGCTTCCATACCTAAGTTAAATAGTATTTAAAATAAATCTAATAAAAAAACAGTGTATTAAGAAATAAAAATAAAATATTTTTGTTAAAATAAGCAAAGCAAGCAAGTACGTGGATTATTTTGTACGGTCAGTTCGCGAATTCACAAATGCAAATACTTGGAGGTACCCAGGATAGCAGGCCGGATGAGGGGTAAATGAATGTCAGGCTGAATGTCAAAAGTTGCGGCCCGGGTCTATCAACGGGGCAGATAGCGCGACCATTCATTCATTATACCACCCTGGTAGCAGGGTTCGCGCATACCGTGATAAAATAACTGATATACATAAAGACTGTTTTCTGTAGATTTAAAAAAAAAGAAATATTAATCAAAACGGATTTTCAAATTCTGCCTTACTGAATCGAAACCATAACTGGCCAATCATTTATTGTGTTTGAGAAAATTTTCTTTAAATATGGACTAAAATAATTATTTTGTATTTTCAAAGCATTGTTAAATTTGCGGTTTGGTGATATTCATTGTTCATTTTGTGTAATACCTACAGCATAAAATCAATTTTAAGATTTTTAAAAAAGTTGTATTACACAAAGTGAACGGTGAATAATAAGGAAAGTGTTAAGTTCGTATTAATTTACAATAAGTTATTCTAAATGATTTAAATTATAGAAATCTCATCTAAGTTACGAGAAGTGTATGGATATTTGCATATCGGCAGGAGATATGATCACTATAAGTGAAAATATCGCTTGGGAAGAAATTGCTACACATATTATGTAATACCACTTTAAAAAAGTGGTATTACACAAAATGAACGATAAACAAATGATAAGGAGATTTAAATTTGAAAAATTAATGAAAAATAAAGTTAAAATAATATTTAAAATCGCTGATAGCAAAAATAAGTTTTTTTAAAAACTTAAACGTTTTCATCGACAGTCACAAACTTCATATCAAATATACAAATAATTTACAGCACATTTTAAAAATCGTTATGTACCTACTAACATAAAATATATATATTGACAACGAATAAATTATGTTTAAATATTTATTTGAAGTTCAAAACTCTGGCATATTTTTTTTTATCGAAAACCACAACTTATGAATATTAAATATATATATATATATATATATATATATATATATATATATATATATATATATATATATATATATATATATATATATATATATATATATATATAACCAGGTGTATAAGTTAAAAATAAAAACAATAACATGTTCATATATTTGGCATCCCTCATGAAAGAGAAAAGAGCGATGATTTCTATACAAACAGCGGAGTACTGCATGAGTGGAGCAAGTCGTTTCCTGTGTCAAGATATGTAAAACAAGGGTCGAACTGGCGAGAGATAAGGCTGAAGTCGGTCCTCAACTCTGACTCCAAAATAAAACACATTCATTCAACAATTTCACATATTATATCAAATTGTTTAATTTGATATACATACCTATGTAGGTGCCAGTTTTAATTTCATTTGTTACGTACAACATTTTGAGTGTGTCCAAATACTTGTTCACACACTCAAAATGTTGTAAATAAATTGTCTGGTAAAATTATAAGCTTAAATAATAAAATTGAAAATGGTATTTTCTGGCGTTTCTCGTGTGTGTGATTATAATCCAGGATGCGGACCTCACATACTCACATAATGAAATAAAAATTCATCTATGTACATAATTGTATTATACTTTACTGATAGTCTTTGTCATAATATAAAAACAGTGTTATTTAAGCTGTTGGTTAGTTAGCCAATTCTTCCGACTACTGACTGTCCACTTGAGTATTAGAAGTACTTGATTTTACATTTATTTAACCCTTCAATCATTCATTCATTTGTGTTGGTCAGTTATATTTATTATAATAATAGTAGGAAGTTTGTTTATATTTTCGTATATTAAAAACAATTGTACTCTTCAACATTTTGAGTGTGTCCAAATACTTGTTCAGAAAATCTGGATTTTCTCCAAATATTTATAGGAGTTAATGATTATTATTATTTTTTGTTTAAATAATATGAAAATAATCAAAATGATGCAAATAAATTTACTGGTCAAATTATAAGCTAAAATAATAAAAATGAAAATGATATTATCTGGCGTTTCTCATGTTTGTGATTATAATCCAGGATTCGCATCTCACATACTAATAAAAGAGTTTCTGCTCAATAAGAAAGCTTCTTTTTATCTCACCAGATGTCTCTAGCGAAGGTCTAAAGATTCAGGAATAACGTTTCGCGATCAATAAGAATAGCGATTGAAGTATTTTGTGAAACGTCGTAGGTACATACTAATAAATAAAGACTTTCATCACACTCCTAATTTAATGATTCGGAAGGTCGCGACCTTCCGAATCGACCGGTCGATTAGATATAGAAAAATAATTCATTTTTATATTCCGTTATATCTCAGTTAACACAAAACATTATATCATGTGATAAATAGTTTGTTTGGGTTATTAATATTAGTATCATACGCTATTTCTAAATGATTCAAAAAGATTTTTCAAAAAGAGGGTTATTTTTTTCTGAAAGGTTTAACCCCGGAACGTCACACTTTTGGCGCGATAGGAAGGTAGTTCATATGCATATGCCATTTCACTCTGAGAGACGGTACAATACTGCGGCCAAGTGGCATTAGTAGCCGAGACGAAAGATCTAGGGGTATTAGTTGCTAAGCCATGGTGGGACGAAAGGGCGAACTTTGCTCTTTGACATTTTCCCGATTTTATCACGTATTTTCTCTCCAACCGAGAATATGGGGCACGATGAATCACTTCAACACGAGCTACTGATAAGTAGTCTGAACTCGATACACAGAGTGTTAATTTTTTCAATAAAAACAAAATTTTATGATATGTATTTGTATTTTTTTGTATCAAAATATTTCACAAATTATATTTATTATATATATAAAAATATGCCCTAATCCCATGAGCATTTGTCTTTTTTTATCCATAATATTAAAAATTTATTTTAAAAATGAGATAAAGATATTTAAAACGATTTTACATTGAACTAGTGAATTAAGAATGTATTGATTTATTATTTTAACTCTTGTTCTCGCTCAGTGGTGCATAGGGCATTATATCGTATTAAAGAAGTATTATTTTATCGTTCATTGTATGGAGGTAGGGTGATTAGTCCTGCGTTTCCAGTACCATTTCAGAGTGTAAATATGTAAATATTAAAGTGTAAAATTATCTTTATTTATTTTTACCCCCTTTGGAATCAAACTCGAGACCTCCGGCACGGTAGCCAAATACGCTAATTACTGTAAAACGGAGGTAGACTTTATAATTTTAAGGAAAAATTCAATAAATAAAACTCAATAATTCAATTCAATTCAATAAATTAAGTACTCCAATATTTTTACTGATAAAAAAAAAATAAACATGAATTTTTAAGGTAAGAAATAAATAAAACAAGAAACAAATTTTCTAAATCAGAAATATATTTCAAAAATTAAATACATTCTGTATAAAAAAGTACGTTCTAACAGGGAGCGCATAAGATCAGTTAGGTCGCTAACAATGTCGAGCGATGTCATTCTGTTTCGTGTTAAGAGGCAGGAACTGAAGAGTTCATAATCTACCTCTTCGCCGTCGATTGTCTCCTGATACTTTTCAAACTCAATAGTTTAAAGAATGGCTCGCTTTGCTCACTACTTGCAGCGTCGTTTTTAAAGCCGTTTTAAAATAATAAAAAATATATAAAACAATAAACAATAAAATTAAAAGAAAATCACCTGAAAAAGGGGGTTCTGTTAGCTATTCATTTTCTCCTAATTCCTGTATTTTTCGGATTTGAAATCGATTCCGTTGTTTCCTCCTCTTATCTCCTCTTCATCACCGCCGGATGAATTCATTATCTTCACCCCTTAGCTAGGTACACGTGTGTTGTCCACGTGTCACACGCGTATATCTCTCCACACAGCTCAGGCGACACGTGTCGGGAGTAGAAGTTGGTAGCTCGCAAATACCCATTATTTGGATGCGAATGAAACAAGAAATCAGAATGAATGAAATGATATCAAAATCTGACACTCTATCTAACCCTCAGGCCTACCCCATGTTTATTCAGTTTTTCGTAAGAAATATCAATGTCCTACCACACGCAAAAAAAAACATGCACTACCACAATATCTAAAAATGTGAAATAAACACAATATACGTTTTCCAGTAAAATAACATGTTTTTAGTATAACAAATGTTTAGTTATGTAAATTTGAACCTTCAAACCAAAACTTTCTCAACGTTATGTTGCAGATAAGAAAAGATTTTGAAAGTATTACATACATATGTATATATTTTTATAATTGAACATAATAAATATACATTCTTTATTTTGTCAATCTTTTTTGTTGTTGTTGAAAGTGGGCATATGATTTTTACGAACAACTAAGATCTTTTATATCTCATTGGGAGTTATTAAAATAACCGATTTTTCAGAAAAATGCAAAGATAATATATTTTCAAACATAGTAATAAAAATACTAGTCAACTTTGACCCAATTAGTTCATGAAAATCATTAATTCCCAATAATTTAAATAAAATAAGTTAAAGGTAAATAATGGTTTTTAATAATTAATAAAATAATATACATATATAACAAAAAATATATAAAAAAACATGCGTATAAAAATTGGAAATTACAAAAAAAGATATAATTACTCATACGAAATACAACCAACCTAAGCATTGTTTGTTATTTTTTTGAAATCTCATCATAGATGAAATTCTAGGAAGTTCTATATTTATGATGCAAATTCAAATATTGTACAAAAATCAATATAATTCTTACTAGAACTGAATAAAAAAGCTTCTTCGTCCACCAATAAATGTCACTAGAGTAATTTCTAGTGATTCTTTTACAATGTTTCAAAATTGGATTACATATATCCAACCGTAAATGTCCAGACTTCCATATTTTTCTTCGTCTGTGTTAAGATGTCAAAAAATAATATGATAAATAACGCCTTTAATCAGAAATAATCCAGATTTGTGAAAAGTATTTAGACACACTCAAAAATTAAGACCAAGAAATTGACGTCTCAATAAAACAGTATAATTTTTATTGTTTCTTCTTATTTTTGAATTGTAAAACAAATTACAATACAGTCACATATAATCTCTCTTGATAACCCTCCACTTTCCGATTTGTAGCACTTCCCCTAATGCCTAGGGGAGATGTGGGCAATGCGGCGCACCGCATCACAAAAAACACAATTGAATCATTGATTTTTACGCGAGTGTGAACTCTGGCGCTCTCCGTATCCCTTTTTGCCTCCTACTTTCATATCTCCCCTTCTTGTTTCGTCACTTCCTGGTAGGTACCTTTATTTTGTGTATCCAACACCTCGATTCAAGTATGTGCTCCTGATACTTTCACTCTGCAGAATTTTAATTGTAATGGAATTTTAACACCAATAAAAATATATTTCCTCTTCCTAACACTTAACCGCCCCCAGCGGTGCATAGGGCACTGCATCGTGTAGAAGTAATATTATCTTGATCTTTAAATATATGAAAGTAATGTGAATAGCTCTGCGTTGCAGGTACCATATCAACGAATTATTTACACAATTGAAATAAATACGAGTATTTTAGTGAAAAATTATTTACAAAATATTATTTTGAGCCTTCAGGAAATAAAACCTGGAATCAGCCCGGTAGTCAAACGTACTGACTACTATACTACGGAGGCGGACATAAAATAAACCTTTTGAAAATTACGAGCCATAATAGAATAACAAAAACTTTTTGCATGTTGGCACAGGAAAAAAAACATTTATGAAATGTTCGTTCGGTCATTGCATTTTTCAATAACGTTGGAAACAATAAACTTTTCAATAGCAGCAAAACAAAGTATCTACAGGGTAAAAAACGAAAAGAAAGTAAATTACCATTTACATATTTACGTACTGGCATGTCCTAGTATATTTATGTGTTTGGAGAACTTTAAAATAAAGAAATAAAAATGTTAGTATCCCTAAAATATTATTTCTCAAACGTTTTTTACACTTCCTATACATTTTGCGTTTTTAAAACGTAAGTATTGGCTTCAATAATTTCATTAATTGATTCTGCAGTCACTTTGTAGTAAAATCCATAAATTTTTTATTTAATTTTTACATTTTAAATACCACTATTTCTCAAAATCTATTGATACACGCGTTTCGATGCATTCCGCATCATTTTCAAATACCGTAAGCTTTTTTTAGTAAAAGTTCTATGTGGGTTACAATAAAACAATATCACAATATTCCCCTTTTAATAAAACGCGTGTTCATTTCAAATTGCTCACCGTTTCGAAAATAAAATTGGGCGCTGAATGGCGGAATGATTTCAATAATGATGAATATTAATAATGGAGGTAGATAGCCTCAAGCTCTACGGTGTAGAGTATCACTTTTTTCGCCTATTGTGTTCATGAAATTAAATATTTCCGCACTGGTACAGATGATTTCATGGAATTATCAACTGAAAACCGACGTTGCCTGGTAAAATTTACGAAATAATTATCAGGTCACCCCTAAATATAATGTAATGTAATAAAACAACTAAGTTTATAGTTTTTTCCACACATTTTTTTTTTGACCAGCAACCGGGTTTCGTCGTAACCGACATCATCAGACTGGTGTGAGGCTAGACAAAATTCTATGTTTTATACACAACAAGGAAGGAGTTGAAAACCATGATTTTATTCTTTTTTTCGATAATTTTACAAAAATTTCTATAAAAATGCAATTTACAACGTAATAGTTAGTGTGTTAAGCTAACGTGCTGGAGGTCCTGGGTTCGATTTCCAGGAGGGGGGGGGAGTGAAAATTAATATATTACCCTGGACTGGTCCCTGAAGCACAGGATTACCTTGCCTCATGTAAGTAATGATCAAGATTACACTGCGTCAATAAGATGCAGTGCCCTATGAACCATTGGGTGCAGGTAAGGGTTAGAAGAAGCAGAAAAAATATAATATGGAGCAATTCAAACAGAACATTTTTTACAGTCTTTTATTTATTTTTTAGTATATGTCGAAACCCTGGTATTTTAAAATAAAGGCTTCCAAAATACAATGTTTTAGCAGGGAATGATAGATTGAGCGAGGGTGACCGCGAGTCTCGTGTTAATATTTCACTTCACAATTTGATATTCAATCACAGCGCGTTCTGCATCCCCGGTAAACGCCGACATGCCTAACAATAGGTTTCGCCGCAGGCTCCAGCCGCCCTTATATCTTATTATCCCTGGTTAATTATGTCTCAAAGATCAGCGAGTTTATACCACCCTTGGCAGAAATGTTGAGACCCTCCCTTAATTCGCTTTCCAGACAGACAAGCATAATTTTTCATGCTTGTTTGAGGATTTTCGTATTAAAAAATGCCAACCTAGTACATTGGCTTTCACTCAAATTCTCATTGTGATGCATGCAAAATTATGAAACGATTACATAAAATTTTTAAATGGATTACTAATTTTCATAACAAACATCATTTTTATTTTTTTTTCATTAATGATTATTTTAATGAGATAATAGAAAAATATGTCACAATTATGAGAAAAAAGATTTGAGGTTGTTTGATTCGCAAATATCCGAGTATCATTTCGCATTTATTTGCGTAAAAGTATCAGGAAAACAGAAGTGTATAGAGGCTGATATAAACACTGAAGGGTGAGATTTTGAACCACGCCAACAGCGGGGGACGTTCAGTCATATGCCCTTATCCGATTATTTTTATCCGACCTAATGGATGAATGGATAACATAATTTCAGATTCACTATTGCAAGAATATATTATAACATGGACTAGAAACTGTTGATACATTTTTTCGTATTGAAAATCGAACATTTCTTTATCTTCAAGTAGACATGGGAAATTACAAAATACCCTTTTTGATTGTCACCCTTGATAACGTGTGTATCTTTGCAAAATTAATGACCACTAATGTTATGAGTAATTATGAATTTCATTACTCCCCATCTCGTATTTCATAAGGATTATATATCTCGTAGACAAAACTTTATGTTAAATAGTTTTATTGAAATAATAAAATGTTTTATGGACGTCTAGTTGTTATATTGGAGAAGGCAAAATCAAAATAATATTACTGAATACATTAGTGAATAATATGTGTAAATGCTGCTAGTAGATTATGAATGATACCAACCCTATAAAAATACCTGTTTAACTCTTTATTTAAAATCCCCTCGCATTCGATGGTATGTTAAAATAACCCCATAAAAATACCTGTTTTACTCTTTATTAAAAATCTCATCTTATTTAATGGTATGTTGAAATATATATTTTTATTTTTTTAATGTTAAATCCAGATCAGGAAATACACTGCTCCTATTTTCTTCCTAGGTTAGAGACAATATTACGGACACAAGTAGTTGAGGTTCATAATATATCTCACGACTTTCAAGCGGCATCGCTCGTACGGAGGTCTCGAGCACGAAAACGGATTCAGTCCGCAGATATAATTTAAATAAATGCATGCAACAGGGGTAATTGAAGCATGCTACCCTGATACCCCACACACAGCGAGCCAGGAGCGCATGAATGAGTAGAGCATGTTAGCATGTAGGCTTGTAGCGAGCAGTGTTCGGACCTTCATGCATATTCATCGGGGCCACTCTTGCATACATCTGCTATTGGGAGAGCAGAAGGACCGGGGAGGTTAGGCGATAAATGAAAACGCGGAAATGTAGCCGAGATTTCGTTTCGTTCGGGAGTGAGATTGAAATTTATCGGGGCTTGCGTTATTAACCAGGGGAGCAGACGTGAAAAGGACAAAATAATGCATATTCAGGTACCGGGGTTACAGAACGCTCAGAGAGGTTCACATCGTTTTGCTATCTGCCATATTCAATGATCAAAAATCGAATATTTTATTTGATCATTTCATTCGAGAACTATAAAAATATGGTTACACAGGTAATAGTTAAAATATCCCGCGGTAAAGAAACATAAATTTATCAAAATAAATTGGAAAGGCAAAACCGCTAATTACGTTTCGAACCACAATAGTTGTAGTAAAGCAAGTGCTAAATACCGCTTTTATTGAACACCTTACGTAACCACAATATTATAATGATACACAAAAGACGATAAATTACGAAGCAATGGCGAGTATCTTCCATAACGAATGGAATCGTATTTAAAATTTACTGCGCGGTTGTAATAGGATAGCAGCAAATGAATCAGCTATAAAATGTATTCGGTTATAGGAAAACGATAGAACAATGGCTTGTAAAATCCATAAATGTTTGGACACTGAAAACTTCACGCGTATTCTCGTATATATACTAAACTCAATAATACAGGTCAGACACTGGCTTTCTAGAACCTTCGGAAACATTGCCTTATTTCCTATCCTTTATTTATTGTTTCGGAGAGGATACACAAAGTGTGTTTTACAAGAGCTTCTTACGCTTGTGAAGTCCTGGGAAAATAATATGCTCACAATGCATTGTTAAAAAGGAAAATCGTATTTACCTTGTTATGTTTTTTATTTTTTTTTAATAATCTAAATTTAAATTTTCATCACTTAATTTCCTTTTCTGACTTAGTCAAAATGTTTGTACTTCTAGTGTCAGGTTTAAAATCAAATTTATCTAAATAATAAAAAAAAACGAAACACAAAATAATTACAAGATTCGATAAATTTAATTACAAACAAATAAAATGAATTAATTTCTTGAATGTTTTTCGCATATACTTTGTGGCACATTTCATAAACTTTATAAAGTAAAAGAAAAAATGTTTTAACCACTTTTTATTAGTACACGTTATCCAACCGGTTTCGACAAGAACTTTGTCATCATGAGGGTTTATGTACTTAATTCTAAAACGTTTAAATACTCATAGTTAATTACCCTTCCCTTACCAAAAAATTCCACGCACTCCGTACACCATATGAAAATACGATTTAAAATATATTATTTAAAAAACTTCTAAATGTTGTTTTTATTGTGCATTGCGTAGCGAATACGTCAACTCCGAATGACAACTTGTGAACTTGTGTAAAATAAATTAAGCTGTCAAAAAATTCACACAATATAAAAATAAGAAGGCTTGGATACATATAAAAGTAAAGTTATAATACGATGTCCGCCTCCGTAGTGTAATGGTCAGCACGCTCGGCTACCGTTCTGGAGGTCCCGGGTTCGATTCCCAGGGGGGGTCAAATAAATATAAGTGAGTTTTTCACTCTAGTATTTATTCAATATTACCCTGGACTGGTACCTGAAGCGGAGGGCTGATAACCTTTCCTTCGTGTGTCAACGATCAAGATAACACTGTTTTTTTATGCAGTGCCCTATGCACCATTGGGGTGCGGATAAGGGTTTGAATGAATATAATACGACAAATTTTATTCATTAATATACTAAAAACATAAAAATTTGTCATGGAGTATTGCTATGTACAATGATATGGTTTACGATTTACTAAAATAATTTTAATGTGTGATCATAGCTTATGGTAGAATAAATTTGTATGAATATTCTATTGTTTAGATTGGCAATCCTTCCACCATGGTCGAGACGTGAATGCGAGGGTGGTGGGTTATGAAAACATTTGGTTTTTGACTGATAACTATAAAGTGGGGTCGCTTCAACCCCAATGTACAAAATTAATATTTTACTATATGTACATTAAAGAATGTCTACGATTGTCGAGTGATATTACAAATGCTGCAAGTCTAATTAATAAGAATTACAATTTATAAAATGAATTACTGTTCTGTCTAAATGATTTACGACTAATGGATATTTAAAAATAAAATAATTAAAAAATAAAATATTGATTTTTTTTTACATTATTTAATTGTTTAAAAAATACAGCCACGGAGGTTTTTTTATTGGTATTTTAATCATCATATACCTAGAAATTTGTCTATCAAGGTATGCATGCGTCTATTAAATGCAGTGTGGCGTATAACTTCCTCTGGATTTAGTCTTAATATTTTTCCATCATTTATACGAACTGATTATTTGACATTATTTTATTCAAATAATAATAAAAAAATCGTTAAATAAATAAAATCTAGGCTACCATTCTGTATGAGTTTTATCTAATAGATGGTATATGTATTATAATTTAATATTGAGTATTTTTATGACTTCAATCAATATGACTTATTTGAAGACTGAAAGCTCAACCGCTGTGGAAGATTGGTGGAATTCAAATGTCAAAGTTGATTATGTGTATGAATGAGTCCTTCCCCCTTTGAGTATTCTATTTGCCTGGTATTACGTAATGAGCAAATATTAAAACCAATATTTGTACAAAATCGTGAATACTCCGCATCAAAGTAAATAGCGTATTCTACCGCAATTAATGTTACGATACCCTGGTACTTTGGTTTTGCGGTTTGAGTAAAGATTTACTATTTATTTATGAAATATCAGTATAAATATTAGTAAATACAACGGTCTCTCAACATTTACTTCTATAATTTAAAATTAAAAACAACAAAAAAACTCTCCGATTGTATTAATGATCAATTGGATAACAGTTAATTTTCTAATTGTTCATTATTTCACTCAATACTTCTAAAATTTGATATTCATTTACCTTTTTAAATACTGTGAGCAAAAAATATGGAAAACCTCATAAATATCAATATGTAGCAGCCATTTGAGTTTTATTTGGACTATTTTGAAGCCAAATCAAATTAATGTATTTGAAAATAATATAAACTATAATATATTACAACATTTTGATTGAAACTTAAGTTACACTCAAAATGTTGTAAATAAATTATCTGGTCAAAGTATAAGCTTAAATAATAAAAATTAAAATGTTATTTTCTAGCGTTTCTTATGTATGTGATTATAATCCAGGATTCGGACCTCACATACTAATAAAAGAGTTTCTGCTCAATAAGTAGGTCCTTTTCATCTCACCTATATATGTCTCTAGTGAAGTTCTAGTGATTCAAGAACAAGGTTTCTAAATTGGTTCATATATATAAAACTTACAAGAATTTGAATAGTGTGGTTGTCAATAATGGGTAGAAATGGTGAATGTTACACGTGTGTAAAGTGATCACTTAAACCAGCCTATGACGGTCTTTGATGAGATGTCAAAAAATATTTTAAAATATAATAACTATCGTTTTAACTCCGTCTTCTGGTAAATGTTTGTAAATAATATAATTTAAAAAACGTTGCTTAAAATCAATGAAATTAGGTATTTTTTTATAGCATGTGTGGATTTTCAGTACAACCCTCAAATGTACATTCTATTCTCGTATTCAACTTGCTCATTTCCATCTAATTTCAGTAGAAGGGTGCTTTAACATAATATTATCAGGAACACGACCTCAGCCTGACCATACCACTTTGACTTATCTACAAAGACGAGATGAGGGCACAAAAATAATTTATATCACAGCAAATAATAATGAATACAAGGGGGTGTAGAAATCCCTTAAGCTCAAAGCCAAAGGGTTAAAAGGTAACCGAGTTAGGAGTGGGGGATATTTTAGTCACAGCTGTAATGAAATCCTTCTTATTTTACAGGGGAAAAGATAACACGACAGGAAGGGTTAAAAATCTACCTAACTCTTTGGACGTGATGCAAAATGCAAAGAAAATATTTTTGTTCAAAGGATAAAACTCTGAGCCGTAATGGCTCCACTTAGAGCGTCGACATAAGCGGTTTCCCCAATTTGACACAAATATTTTGGCCATTTTTTCACGCTGAAAGCTATGGCATACATTTATTTCATTACATTTAAATGGATCTCAAGCAATATTTTCTTGTCTTTTCATTAAATTTATGTCAAACGCCACATAGTACATCTAGGTACATTTTCTATATACACCCAGAGAAACCAAGCAGTACATACGAGTCGGTAGTTACAGAACATAAATGCTCTAACCATATCTACCATTGGTGGCAGTAAATCTTTGTAGGTACTGTTAAGGAACTACCCTATCTATGTTCTGTGGATTTACATCGCCATCCTCTGTATTTGCTGCTCTCCTGATACTATGTTCCTTGCATTTTCTGGGTTCTATACAATGCAGACAGGGCATTTAGTTTTTTCACCGCTTTAACAGCGGTCAGATTCTAGTAATTTCAAAACCCAGTGTTTTTTTTTTATTTTTTCGAAAACGATGAACCCCGATATTTACATCGTTTTTAAGGCACAAATGATAGTAATTTAATATTTTTTTACAAAAAGTTCTCAATGCATTATTTGTATCTATAAACATTTCTCCTAAGTAAAATAAAACACCAGCATACAGTCTCGTTTTTGTTCAAGGAATAACATTGTACGTACCTAATAATTATATTATGTCCGCCTCCGTAGTGTAATGGTCAGCACGCTCGGCTACCGTTCTGGAGGTCCCGGGTTCGATTCCCAAGGGGGGTAAAATAAATATAAGTGATTTTTTCACTGTAATATTTATTCAATATTATTACCCTGGACTGGTACCTGAAGCGGAGGGCTGATCACCTATCCTTCATGTGTAAACGATCAAGATAACACTGCATTTATATGACGCAGTGCCCTATGCATCATTGGGGTGCGGATAAGGGTTTTATTATTATTTTATTAATAATTATAACATTGAATTATGTGATAAGTAAATAAATCAATAAATGCTACATAAAATAGTGGTACTTCTAGTACGCTTTACTAGAAAAGATATGCAGGTGACAAGTAAAGCTTATATCTTAACAGTAGCTTTGGGACAATAAACCAACACGAATAGCCAGCAAATTTTTACAACCACCATATTGAAGGTATCACGAATTGTACATAACAACCATATTTGTATAATTTACCGTGGAAGTAAGTCCAATACCATACAAGTATTAAGTTAAGTACTTGTAACTCTAGTAAAAGCTTGTACAATATGCGAGTACATTGTGCCGTGTATCAGACTGAAAGAAGAAAATAAGTGATAAGTGATAAATTACTACTTGAAACTTTTAAAATGTTTCAATTATAAATGTGTGGTGAATTCAAAAGAGTTTCACCTTGTGCGACATTGCAGTCGAATTTAAGAGTAAGTTCGTCATCTATTTTCCTTGTATTACTTCATCGTTATTAATTTATCATCTACGTTGTTGTAATCAAACCTTAAACGGTTTCAATTGAAATGTCCTTCTTTAACGATATGGACCATCCTAGAGAATTGTCTGCACAATAACAGTACATGTGTCTCATAAAATACATCAATTTAGACAAACTTCTATCATGGCACAGATTGTTGAAATTCGTTTTTGTTGCTGTAATTTTTGGTGCAATTTCGATGACTTTGCTAATCTAAACTAATAAAATGAGTGATATTTCTGAGATTTTTAACAAAAGTTTTATTATTCACCTGTAGATGAAACCAACTTTACAAAACTAGTCATATGGAATGAAATAAAATTTATAAAGTGGTATTTTAATATAATCAACATATTATTCCACAAAGTTCATGCCGTATCAATAAATAATATAATAATTTGGTTCTCTCTTGAAACGGGTATATTTAGACACGAGTCCATTTAGATAGTAGTAGCAACTAATAAAAACTATTATTTGTATGTATTTACTTGAATAAGTTAAATTGAATAAAAATAGAATAAAAGTAGGACATAGAGTATGTGAAAGTTTTATCAAAATTGCTTCACTTACAGGTAAGTAAGAAAATGATAATTCTTGTATTTATTTTGAGGAAATATTTTTGGTCAATTGGATGTTAGCTGATAAAAAAGGTAAATCTATCTACATTTATACCTATTTCTGTGAAAGAAACTAAAGTAAAAAAGAATATATCTACCTACTATGGCAAGTGCAACTCTTAAAATAATAGGTTGGGGTAGTGAATAAATCACTATGTACGTGATTCGGATAAAATATTAAGATCAGGGATCCGTTCGCTGGTGCGGGGCGAGGACAGGGACGGGGTCCGGGGGGTTGGCTGGGGTTAAGATCAGAGTGGTTGGTTGGGGGTTAAAAAATTGGGTGAGCAGAAAAAACGGTCCGCGCGAGGGGTGCATAACTTGAGAAAAGTCTTTTACTTAGTGCTTTCGGGACACGTGTAATAGGGCGTGAGTCGCGTGAAATATCGCCCGGAAAATTGTCAAAATAAAACAGGCATTAATCAACCCTCAAAATGTAAAAAAAATCAAATCGATTCATTTTTTTATTTCGTTAGATTTTTATGCAAAAGGTATGTTCGCCTCCGTAGTGTAATGGTCGGCACGCTCGGCTACTGTACTAGATGGAAGTCCCGGGTTCAATTCCCAGGGGAGGGTTTGAAAATAAATATTAGTGATTTTACAATCTAATATTTATTTTATATTACCCTGGACTGGTTCTTAAGCGCAGGAGTGATCACCTTGCCTCCATGTAAGTAATGATCAAGATAATACTGCGTCAATACGATATCCTTGCACCATTGGGTGCCGATAAGGGTAAGAAGAAAATACGGTTGCAGTTATGTTATTTAGAAGAACAGAAAAAAACAGTACTTCAATGTTTTAAAAATGCACATTTTTTGTATAAAACAAACAAATGTAGTTCACGCGCCAAGTTATAATGTTAATTATTAAAAAATAAATAATTAATATTTACGATCAAACTAACGCTACACAATCCAATACAATAATGTTTTGAATATTGAAAGCATTAACTTTGTGGATCATATTGATATATTATTTCGAGAAATAAGTCATAAATTTGAATAAATATTCATAAAATAAATAATAAATAAATAGTCATAAATTAAACCCTGAAAAGGGCAACAGGTTGTTGCCGAAACTAGTTGGTTAATAAAAATGTGAGTGGATCAAAACACAAAGTATTTTTTTTTCTCGAAATAACAATACAATAATCTTCATATTATATTATGTGGCGTATAGAAAATAACTACCAGTATTTAAAAACCAATCGTTTTGAATTTGAATAAAAAAATTGAAATATGACATTGCCAGTTGAATTACGGAATATTTTAAAGGCAAAGTCATAAAATACTCATTTTATACTAAACTCGGAATATCATTCGAACCACACCTCTGTGTTCGACTTAACCCGCTTTTAAAGTGAATTAAACTAATCATAAATTGTCCCAGACGCACTGAAGCGCGTATAAAACTAAACTTATGATCATTTAAATGAGGTATAAAGATAAAAAGAGCGTAAACCTTCCCAGGCGAGGAAAAAACAAGCTTCGGTCGCAACGAATAAATTGGATTCGTTAAGTGAATCGGGAGTGTTATTTAAATATGAATGTACAAATGCATAATACGATCCCGAACACAATTCGTGATACAAAGCTTTCGAATTAATATACTTAAAGCTCCAAATATAGGTTATCAAATTAATTTAATATGAATATTTTAATATTTCTTGAGACAATATTTTTTATTAGATTATTTAAACTTCAAAATATTTGTGGGTGGTTTATTTCATATTTGACTACTATGTCTATTTTATTTATTGTTTCGGCGTTCACTTTGTGGTAAGACATGATGAAATTGTAAAAGAAAAACACTTGTTTTTTGCCACTTGAGTTATATTTATTTTATTGTAACGACTGGTTTCCGAAACTAGTCGTTTTAATAAAATAAAAATAACTTAAGTGGTAAAAAAGTGTTTTTCTATAACAATTTCATCATGTCTATTTGTAAAGTCTCTAAATCAATCTTTATCAGAGTCTACGTAAAATAATCGTTTTTTTTTCTTCAAAACAGCAGAAGTGTAGGTTTGCATTAATGTATGCATATATTTAAACTAACATCATATCCAAATATTACAAAGATTAATGTATTTAATACTAAATACCTACTAGTTATTTTTATTTTTAATTTATTTTCCTGACATAGTTCTATTATTTACTACAACGCTTGAAACAAAAAAGATACAAAAAGATTTTAATAAATAACTTGAATATTTGATGTTAAAATAAAATAGCCGATTTATTTAAAAAAAATTAAAAAACATTTCAAATAAACAGTACGATACGGATACGGAAGGTAAATGTGAATAATCCATGATAAATACCCAGATTGATTGAAAATAAAATAAAACTACTCATTTTCCAAATGGTAGGAATCAAACCCACGACGCCAGTTTCAGAGTTCGTGTACCCAACTACATTGATAAGCTTAGGTTGATTTTTTAATAATAAAAAATAATTTAAAGTTAAAAATACATGTCAAAAATATCCACACACAAATTATTTGTTGAATATTAATAGTTTTAATAGAAAAGAAATAAAATAACAGGCAACATTTTAAGGAAGTGCCAATAGACTACTTAGATCGTATACCCTGCTCCAGATATTAGATGGGTTTACCTCATTCAATAGTCATAAAACCTGTGCTCAGTCCCCGAAGCCGCAAAGTGTTTTCTAATGTTTTATAAATATATAACAATATGTCCCATAGAACGTAGTATAAATGTCCGTTTTATTACAAATTATGGGATAATAATATCGGTCCGACTACAAATTCGAATTTATTTCTGATGTCATATAAGCATAAAGGGAAGTACGTAGTAGAAGCATACTCCTACAATAAATTTAATATAATTCTGTCTTTCAACGGGGTGATAATTTTCAACCCTAAGATTAAAGATAAGTGCAAAAATAGCTCTAAGTACGAAATGATTAGTTTTAGGTTTTAAAAAAATTAAATAAAAATACTAATATAACATTGTTTAAAATCTTAATTCTCCGATTGGTTAAATTTTGACACATCGTTGCATTAGAATACGCGTGTGATTTGATGTACTTATCTATATTAAAATAAATGTAATTATCTTTTGCATTTTTGAAAGACAGAATTTTTAGTGCAATGGTAGCGCCATCTGTTGCAATCAATAAGAAAACGACCGCAATACTAAATATAGCTCATGACAGTTAGCGCACTTCTTGATAACTGCCGTCATTAAGGATTTTAAATGATTTCGATTGCATTGTTTTTGCTTAAATTTTAAATGTTTTCATTTCTTCACAGCATTGTGAAGCTATACTTATTAGAAAAGTGTGCTATCTTTTTTCTTTCTTTATAATTTAACTTGACTGAGACATAGCAACGCTTGATCAGGTACAGCTAGTAACACGTAAGTACTACAGCCATTTTAATATGCTTCATATTAAAAAAAGTAAATATGAGTGAAAGGAAAATGTGTCAGAAATAAAAGTATACCATTTTAATTAAATTAAACACTTGAATAATCCACTGAATTGAGTTTTATTTTGATATTACGACTAGTTTCAAAAACGACAATTGTTTTCATCTTCTGGTCAAAATCAAAATTAATTCAGTTTTAATTTGTACCAGAAGATGAAAACATTTGTCGTTTTCGAAACTAGTCGTAATATCAAAATAAAATTCAATTCAGTGGATTATTCAAGTGTTTAACTTAATTAAAATAATCATGTCATTCCACAAAGTTAATGTCGAATCAATAAATAATATAAAGTATACCATGACAAAAAAGCTTGCAAATTGTTTTAACTTCTTGTACATATATAACACTTGAATTTTTTCAAGTATTATTTCTATTTATAAATCAAAAATGCATACGTAACTGCACTGGGTTATTTTAATGTCAATATAAGTATAATGCTGTGTAAGATTAAAGAATGGATGATAAATAAAAGTCGTAATCATAAATTATACACAAGTGTGTGAGTTTTATTTATAACCATAATAATGGAGTTTTACTAATTAACCACGAACTAATAAATATAAAAGTCGTGCAACAGTTTGTGAATTAGCTCTGGTTCAGATTTTTATTCTTAGCTGATACGGATTTTTTCTAAGGAGTTCATTTAAAAAGATTTTCTAATACATATACTTTCATTAATTGGGAACATGTTGTTTTATATGACTTATCACTGACTAAGGAGACAAAAATATAAAAAGGTACATAAATTATAATTTAAATATTCGAAAATATATAACGTTTTCAAACACGTGAAGTCTTGGTGAAAACCCATTTAAACAGACGAAATATTAATATTTTTATTTTATATTTAAGGCGATTATATACATATTTAGCCATCCTTATCCTTTTATTTCACGACCTTAACTTATAGAGAATAAAAGTGGGAAAGAATTATGGAAGCCTGGGTATCACTTTTGTAAGGTTTACAATATTCTGTCACATTGAGCATTCTAAGAGTCTTCTTCTCCGTCTTAATCCTCATTGCTGAGGGTTGTGACCCTTACAGAAGCAATGACTCTTCTCCAGTTATCCCATGACTGCGCTGCACGTAGCGCTCTAACCACTGAGGTGCCTGCTGCTGCCTTAATTTTATCGGTCCATCGTGTAGGGATCTTCCTCTCCCTCTCTTTTCCTCCAGGCTACCGATCACAACTAGTCGTTCCAGGCCATCCTCGTTGCCACGCGCAACGTGTCCAAAGAACTGGAGAATCCGTCGGGTACAGATATTGGCCAGAGTCAAGCCATCCAAGCGTAGTTCCTGGCGAATGGACTCATTGGTGCGTCTAGCTGTCCATGGAATTCGGAGCATGCACCTCCAACAGCACATTTCGAAGGCATCAATTTTTCTCCTTTCTGCTGCTTTTATAGTCCATGTTTCAGCAGCATAGAGAAAAATGGAGTGGACCAAGCTCCTGACAAGCTTCATCTTGGTGTTGTTACTCTAAGAGTACTCAAATTTAAACAAAAATAACATTTAATTTAATTTTTGACATTTTTAACTATCTCATATTATAAGGAACTAATCGAATCTCTAGTCTATTATGTGAGCTAACTAAACTAACAAATAACTTGTCGAATTACATAAATATACTCAAATTCATTCTTGCATATAATTATATAGCCTAAACCACACTAATATATGTTTTGCAACTTTTTTTTATTTTTTTATATGAACATCTTAATAACATTCATAAAAGAGTAATTACCAGCATTTCTCACCATACGTTATCCATTTTAAACACACTCTATTTCCATATGTTTTTTTTTTAATACATAAAGTAATAGAGTTGAACCCTTTATTGATACAAGAGAGATGTTTTCCTATTTTTTTTTAACCGACAAAAACTGCCTGAAGTTAACCTCTCCAATGAACTTCTTTGTCTCTGTTGATATATCAAAAATATCCGTTAAAGTTTTATTTCTAGCATTTTCTTATATGGATTTGCATGAAATTAACAAAAAATAAAATAGAATTATAAACAGCATTTTATTGTATTATTTATTGATTGGACATTAATTTTGTGGAATGACATGTTGATGACAAAAAAGTCGTATTTTTTGTTTTTATTGAGAAAAAAAATAAAAATAAAATTAAAGAACATCATAGCGGTCTTGTTAGTAATTATTTTTCGGAATTTGCAAATCATATAATAGATACTAATCACTCATTTCACTCTCATAAATTAAAATTATTACACCTTGTTCCATATAAAGGCCAAATTATGAATTGTCTTGAAAATTTAGAAATACAAAAAAACCTGAATTCTAATATTAATTTATTAAATAATATATTGTTTCAAAATTCTTCGCCATTGCTTTCCATTTTTCCTTTGTTTTCAAACTCCGTTCCTTGACTAACCCGTTCCCCTTACTTTCCCCTCTCCTTATTTATAGAACAATTTTATATTTTATATTTTAGTTATTATAAAGACCTGAATGATGGAAGTTTAACTTCTGAAACATGTAGTCTATAATAAAACTCAAGTGGTAAAAACGAAGTGTTCTCTTTAATCATTGTAAAAATAAAATTCTTGTATAATACCATTTATTAATGTATCAATCACCTAAAATTGAGTGATTGATACACTAATAAATGGTATTATACAAGTGTTCAATTTTTTCAATAACATTTTGTTGTAAGTTCGTACCTACTTACTTTTGCCTGTTTATACTGTGTCTTCCCTTTATACTACACCTGGCGCATCTCTAGTTGAGATTAGGTCCCATTTTATAAATTCGAGTGCTTTATTTTTTGTAATGGCGTTTATTCTGATAATAATCAACATCAATCAGATTTTTTTTTAAACATAAACTTGTGTGTCTCTTACTGAAAATAAATTAAACGTTATTGCTCTCTTCGCACGGCTATTTGGCTTGAATTATGTGTATATGTTGTGCTATAAGGATATTTAGTGCAGTGGTAATCAAGAGAAATAAAGCAGTGGTAATCAAATAGGTTAAAAGCGATCTTTTGATATGAAGTTATTTTTTTATTCCAATTAAATTATTGTTCATTTGACTATGCCAAGTTATTTATGACCAATAAGAGTATACAGTAAAATCCCTACAACATTGAGTTGGGTACCGCGTTATTAGAGGGAACGATATAGGGAGTTAATCTTTTTAAATTGTATTTTAATTTTAAAAGACTCATTTCAGTCATTTCCGTTGTTTAAAATGAAAAAAATGTTTGTTGAATTTAATATTAACCTCGTATAACGTTCCCTCCGATAACGTTGTAACTATCTTAACGTTAAAGGGGGTTTTACTGTATACTAGGTATTAGGAAGAGGAATGCAAAAGGGCTCCCTCTGTAAACAAGTATAATATATGATAATGAAAAAAAATGGTTTTGCATTGTACTCTAGTAGAAGGCAAAAACACAAAAAGTCACTATCATCTTGTATGCTGTTTTGTAGAGGCCTTTGCGTTCCTTTCCCTAATACCTAATGAGTATAAACTGTTACTTCGGTATTACAATAGTTATGTACCGGAGTATTGTAATCTCTCTGAAATATTTATTGATATATTTATTTAACATCTTGTACAGAATGTACATTACCGGGCTTGTGTGTAAGAAGCAAAATCTTCTAACCAACAAAAAAAAACATTGATACTTAATTAAGTTAATGTTTGAAGCTTATAAAACTGTTTAAAATTAGAGAACAAATAGTGCTAAGTTTATTATTTTTTAGCATCTCATCAAAGATGAAGAAAAATATGGAAGTCTGGGCATTTACGGGGCTGACGACCGTCATAGGCTGGTTTAAGTGATCACTTTACACACGTGTAACATTCACCAATTCTAAACTAATTAAACCAGCCCATGACGGTCGTCAGCCCCGTAAATGCCCAGACTTCCATATTCTTCTTCATCTTTGATGGGATGCTAAAAAATAATATGAAAATAACTCCTGTAATTGGAGATAATCCAGATTTTGTGAGCAAGTATTTGGACACACTCAAAATGTTGTGCTAAGTTTATGTTTGTATCTTTATGGTATGAACGGTAATTAAAAATTTACATTTTAATTTTTGACATCTCATCAAAGATGACGAAGAATATGGAAGTCTGGGCATTTACGGGGCTGACGACCGTCATAGGCTGGTATAAAAATACTATGAAAATAACTCCTGTAATTGGAGATAATCCAGATTTTGTGAACAAGTATTTGGACGCACTCAAAATTTTGTAAAAAATTACAGTTAGATTATTAAAAATAATACTAATAGATAAATATATGTTTGCTAATTAAATCCTTAAACAGTAGCGAATATATTTAAAAATTCAAATCGATTAACTTTTTAAATTATTTTAATATCCGATAAAGAAATTTATTAAGGAATTCCAAAATTCGTAGGCATGTTCAAATAAAATGAAATAAATGTATAAATATCTTGTAAGCACTCAATGTAGCCATTAGCCTCGAAACATATTAACTGAAAATTCCGTCATCAGCAGTATTCTCAATATATGGATGTTATTTAAATAAAACCATCCTAAAATGGTTAATGCTAATGAATAATAATTAAGAATTGTTTGTCGATTTTAAACGACACGGGGTGCCAAAAATATTTATCAAAGATCAAATAATAAAGATATAAAGTGTAATAAAATTACAGTTAAAAAAAAGCGAACGTGTGGGTTTCTATTATAGTCATACGTTGTTCCATATGATAGGTTTTATGAGTATAATTAAAAAGAATCAGATATGCTAAATAATTTGATAACCATCTATTCTAAATAAATAAAATTATAAGATAACAGGCGCTCCAACTACCTACCGCTATAAGAAACAACATATAACTTAAAATGAATATAAATTATGCCTGATATTTATTCCATAAAACAAACTGTTTCTATCGTTCGGTTTTGATTATTTCCAATTGTTATTGATGATCAACAAAAAAAACACGTAATTCCTAAATACATGTGTTTGTATCTTTCATCATTCTGTTTATAATTTTTCTTTTTTACTGTTAAAGAATTAAACCCTTGAAAGAAATTTGTTTTTTATTTCAAATGGAAACACCTCAAACAAAACTAAACAATTAAAAAATAAATGGCCTCAAATAACACTTTTTAGTAACACGATAAAAGTCGATAGGTTTTAATAATATCTACGACACACGGCCTAAAATTTGACTCATCAATACAATTTTTTTATGTTTTTTTAAATGGTCAAAATGTTGATTTTTTTTAATGCGAATAATATTAATTTTAGAGTATATTATAAGAGTTTCTATATTTATATTTCGAATAAGGTAATATACTAGTTTAATTTGAAGTTCAAGTCTGACAATTGCCATCCATGAACTTGATAGGCAACATTTTGAAGTACATTTCTGATAATTGCTATCCATGAACTAGATAGGCCCAATATCAAGTTAAAGTCTAACAATTCTTATCTTTGAACTTGATAGGCACCAATTTGAAGTTCAAGTCTAACGATTCCTATCCATGAACTTGATAGGCACCAATTTGACGTTCAAGTCTAACAATTCCTATCCATGAACTTGATAGGCACCAATTTGAAGTACATTTCTGATAATTGCTATCCATGAACTAGATAGGCCCAATATCAAGTTAAAGTCTAACAATTCTTATCTTTGAACTTGATAGGCACCAATTTGAAGTTCAAGTCTAACGATTCCTATCCATGAACTTGATAGGCACCTATTTGAAGTTCAAGTTTAACAATTCCTATCCATGAACTTGAAAGACACCAATTTGAAGTTCAAGTCCAAAAATTCCTATCCACGAGCTTGATGGGCACCGATTCAATACAAAAAATATTTGGCGGGATTTAATTGAAAGGTATTCCGAACATGGGAAAACTTAGTGTGCAGAGGTAATTAAAGAGAAACAGCGTAAGTCATGTTAAAAAGGCGATTAGTTTTATAGACCCGTGCTTTTTAATTATGCAATAAATCACCGAGATATTCATAAAATAGGTAATAAAATTAACACGACTTACAGATATTAATTACACAATCTCTTTGATTTAGGGAGGCTGTAATTATTGTTCGTACATAACACGATTCTAGGCTTTTGGAAGATTTTGAAATAAATAATAGCAAACTCTTTCCATTTAATTGTGTTTATGGGTATGTTTTTAGGTATATTTTATTATAAATCTCATTTGAAACCGGTATAAAATTTATTTAAAACACAAATAAAATAAAATGATTTCATATAATGGCAAGATTAGTTTTTACTGTCGTTTTTTGTCAATATGGTTAATTTTATATATTTTTTACAGTTTTACGTTTTTACTCTATGGTTATGTTTACATTTACAGTTACTGTACATTGAAAAGAGCCCTTGAGGGGATGTTTATTAATCCAAAAAAATAAATTAAATTATGCGTTATATGTATTGATTGGATTTTTCGATGTTGTTATGCCGTGGAGTGTCAATAGGCCCTTTGGTGACATTTTATCCATTAAGGACTATTATCAGAGTGACATATTACGTGATTTATTTTATTTTTAAACAAATTCCTTCGAAAATTGACCTAAAAAATAAAGTTCAGAATGTTAATTAATACATTTTACAAATTTAGATCCCCGATTTGATTTCTAACTGTTCACAGTTGTATTATAATATAAGAACTCCATGACGTACTCTCGATAAAAATCATTTTAATAACTCCTTACTATGGACCAGATACCTAATAATAGAAGATGTTTGTGTTACAGATAATTAATATTTAGTTGATTAGATTCAAGTTTTGTACTGACATTTCTTAGTGGAACTACATATTATTGAATAAAATAACAACTATGTCATTTTTTCCACGTGAATTTTATTTGACCAGCAACCGGGTTTAGTTATAACCAACACCAGTCTGATGATGCTGGTTAACACAACCCGGTTACTAGTCAAATAAAATTCATGTTTAAAATGTTTACATACTTGTCTTTTTATTATATTTACTTAATTATTTTAACAAGCAGATTATAGTGAAAACTATAAAAAAAACACCGTATTGATATTATGAAATGAGAAAGCGCATATACATGTATATTTTAAAATCTATATTATAAAATACAAGTTAATAGATTAGTAATAATGCGAGCTTAATGCCTAATACGATAACGAACTTTCTTGTCCGGTTTTTATAGAAGCCGACTACACATTCTTTAACTAAAAGCAAGCCGGTAAATGACGGGTGATTTTGATAACAACAAATTTATTTTATTAATATGGAAATGGTAACTAAATTTAAGTACTTTCATTTAAAATCGTTCGCAAACGGGGGAAAAAGACAAAAGTTAGAGAGATAAATATGTATGCAAGAAATGAAATATATACTCTACATTATACATATATCGATTCAAAATCTGGCAAGGCCCTTGGCAAAGTGGATATTCGCAAACACAGAATTCATTCGCAGGACGACCACCAGAGAGGTCACATGTTTGTTCACGCCCGATTTATTTAAAGAACGTATTTTTTTTAGATTATATATAAAATAAAATATTTATATAATTTTTTGTGAACTCCTTACCTTTCATTAACTCTATTCTTTTCGAACCCATATAATTATTTCTAAGAAAAGCTTTTTTTTAATGCAACATCGGTGTTTTAAGTAAAAAATCAATTACGTATTTATAATCAATACTTGTATTTATAGAAAATTAAGTTGCAACATAACGAAAACTGGGCCTCAAAAATCAGAGATTGTAAGTATTTGTTCCATCTCATAGAAATATAATTTTAATCATTCACATAAGAGAAAACCTTTATCCGTACCCAATGGTGCATAGGACACTGGGTCATATAAACACAGTGTTATATTGATCGTTAACACATGAAGGAAAGGTGATCAGCCCTCCGCTTTAGGTACAAGACCAGGGTAATATTGAATATATATAACAGTGAAAAAATCACTTATATTTATTTAACCCCCCCAGGAATCGAACCCGGGACCTCCAGATGGGTAGCGGACCGTGCTGACCATTACACTACGGAGGCAGATTCATTCACACACATCGATAATTTCATTAAAAAAAACGAACTGAGTAAATAACAAGATTGTTTATCTCGGAGTGCGAATATTATGGGCAGTAGTGTAGCCACATACAGATATAAAAATACATTTTATTCATCTGAACATCTTAGCAAGTTCGTGTGACGTGTCGAGGTAATGGTTTTATATGGCCGTGAGGGTGGCCATTAGAGTGTCACCTATATCGGGACTCCCTGGGAGGTCCGAGACTTGTGAAAACCAGGCAATACTGGGCGCTGATTGCAAACACTGGGGTGACCAAGCCACATTTTAGATATTATTTTTTGACATCTCATCAAAGATGAAGAAGAATATGGAAGTCTGGGCATTTACGGGGCTGACGATCGTCATAGGCCGATTTAAGTTATCACTTTACTCTACGACAGTCGTCTGCCCCGTAAATGCCCAGACTTCCATATTCTTCTTCATCTGTGATGAGATGTCAAAAAATATAATATAAAGAATACTCTTATAATTGGTGATTTGTGAACAAGTATTTGGACACACTTAAAATGTTGCACATTCTAGATGTTTTTTAAAGGAAAATATACGAGATGCCGGTATCAAAAAATATTGTTTTTATAATCAACATAAACGTATCCAACAACTTCTAATGATTCGATTATTTGATCCAAATATGGAAGAAGTTTGTATAATCACTAAGATTTTTTTTAAAACGTTATAAAAATATTTTTATTTTCAAAATTTAAACAAAATCATCAATTAAAAATTAAACGTAAGATTTAAAAACATGTCTGACATATTGTGGACACGATTACTGAATCTGATATTATTTAATTTTGAAAATACTCATAAGTCACAAAATAAAATATTACCTTCTACTTTATGATGTTTTGAAACTTACTTCATTTGAAAATTCATTTGAGTTTTATTCTTCTTCTTTTGACTCTCTTACCCATATTTGGTTCATAGAGCACCACATCTAATCAAGTGTTAACTTCATTGTTATTTTTTTTTAAGAAAGGTGATTAATAAATTAATACTAAGGTATTAAAAAAAAATATATATATATAAATATGTAATAGCAATGTGCACACCCTACGTCATCATCCGTGGCTTATTGAGTGAACTGGTAGTGTATGTACGAACTAGTACGGGGTTCGACACGAGCCACCACTACTGCATGCAAATATGGATGTGCCGAAACAGGGTTGTACCAAGAATTAAAATACTTATGTACATGCATAAAATTACAAATTAAAAAAAAACTGTTTTGTATCATAATTACCATACATTAAGATTATGGCATATTTGATTAATTGCTTATTAAATGCATAATCTACACTAAACATTTTTTTGCATTACATTTATTGATTGGGCAGTCACTTTGTGTCACATTTTTATGTCACTTATAATAAATCCTATTTACTAAAGCACTAAATACTGGTATTTAGGATGTAAAATTTGATAAAAAACAACTTTAAAAAATGTTATATAGAAATTGAAAGACAACGACATTCTTACTATAATTGACTTGATTGTTCATTTTGAGTTAACAAGTGAAAATTTATGTAGTTTAAAGATAGAAGAATCAAAACTTATTATTCACTGTAGTTTTTATCGTGAATATTTTATTTTCCTTGAATATTCAAACCCTTATAATTTCAGAATCAATATTTTCCACATACGAAATATTACGTGGAAAAAGATTGATCCTGAAATAAGCATTATATGTATCTACCGAGATATTTAAAACAGCTGCTTAGGTAAAATATTAACAGATCTATTGTGGTTAATTGTTTGTATTGCACGGTAATATTTTTAATGAATAGGATTATCATTTAAAATTGAGTCTTCTTTTGAAGTCTTTAAAAAATATCAATCAGTTATTTTGTGGCATCCCTGCACATTGTGGGTTTGTAAGACCCTCCAGAATGATCTGAGATAAGAACTTACAAACCTCCGCAAGAGAACTGCACACCCAAAAGGCTCCTCCGCTTTTATTCGAACGGAACTTTACTTATAGTTGTATCGACTAAACTCATTCACTAGATCTACGATAAGTTAAAAAAATATTTATTTCCTGTCTACATAAAGTAATCATTAAGAATTGTGATTGTTAAATGTACATGTATTAAAATTAAAAACTTTATCTGCAAAAATGTTATCCGCAATGATACCCCATCTGATCCATATCTGTTTTTTTTTTTAATTATGCAAAATTTTTGGTCTAGGATACCTTTTGATGTATAAATGGTTGTATTTTATGAATTCATTCCATAAAATATAAACTAAAGGATTTCTTGTTTTTTTTCTTCCATTACTGTCATATTATAAGAAAAAAACGAAGGTGAGTTGTCTGACTATAATTATTGATAATATTGAATACTAAAAGATAATTTGTTGAGGAAAAAAGTAAATGTTTTTTTGCTGATTCCTTTGAAATTTATAAAATCTTTGTAGAATTAATAAAACACATTTTTAGTTTTAAACCACTTTTATTTTTAGTATTTATATTATGCGAACTAGTTTCGATAAACAACTTGTCTTCATGATACACAGGTATCCCTGAAAAAACAAGATATTCGTCGAAATCGATTTGCATAATAGTACCAAAAGTAAATCTGGTTAAAAACACAGTTTTTATTTTATTAATTAAAAAAACATCATACTTCAAAAGCGCTCTAAAAATAGCTTAAGCTTTTTTATTTATCGTTGGAATTTAAACCGATCAAATATTATTTAAAAAAATATAAAAATACTTTTATTATAATAAATATCATAATAAAACAGTATAATTAAAAATACTTATATACAAATGACATCAAATGCCTGCGAAGTCCTGAAATATCTTTAATTTCAAGGGCGCTATATTCATTTGCTTTTACGACTTCTCTCACAAAATATATTTTCTAAGAACTGCAGAATGGCCATCAATCAATGATTCTATTCACCCGATGCTCTACTCAGAAGAAATTAACATTCTTGGTTATGCTTATTTTGTGACCGGAAGATTAAATTTATTTTCAGTGGTTAAATGTTTTTTTTTTTTTAATTTGTTTGCTATAAGTTATCTGATTTGCATTGATAAATATTAATACTTGAGAATAATAAAATAAAATGGATAATTTCAATGAGCCATTTCCGTAAAATACTACATGTGAGAAAATGACTAAGATAGTATATTTGCCAAATGTGAATGGGAGAACAAAACGAGGATAACCCAAAAAATACTTGGTACGAACAGATCAATATGAACCTAAAATTTGGTGGTGTCAAAAGTCTACGTAATCGGAGGGCATGTACTTACTACTAGATCTATGGATGTGAAGGAAACTAGGAGTCTATGTCAGTACAGGAGAGTGTGATTTTTCATCCTCTCTGCCGATTCCTGCATCGAAACGGTGTCGGGTTGTGGTCCCGTGGTTAGTATCGCGGACCCTTAAGTCAGAGTTTCTCGGTTCGAACCCCTCTACTGCAATTTGATACATATTTCAAATAATGAGCCGCTTAGGCTCACATAAATAGTATGAAATTGAAATATTTGTTTAAAAATTAAAAACACAAATATTTCTCTTTTTAATTAATAAAAAACGGCGTTATCGTAGTAGTATTAGTATATAATTCATACTGACATATAACCCACACAAACAAAACACTTTGTATGTTTAATAATTTGTAGCTTCTTAAAGCTAATGCACAAATAGACTTAAAATCAACAAATGATTAAAAAGTAATAAATACCGTTGATTTATACTGCAAAGTTTATCAGTTAAATACGCTAAGTACGTTTTTATTTAGATATTTTAATGTGGCACGTCTCAATAAATGTAATGTATTATTTGTGTATAAAGACATCATTGCAATCAAAGCACGAGACAGTCCTTACTCCATACAAAACATTTCGACGTGTCACCCGAACCCATTAAAAATATACGTTACTTTTTTTTACTTCAAATGACACCGGGCTTAATAAATCTCCGTAGCAGAGAGGTTGACTTAAAACATCGGGAAAATTATCGGAAACAAGTTTATTTTGTTTCAAGATATTTTCTTTTTTTACTTATTTATTTAACACAATTCTAATAAGGCATAGGATACTTAAAAAAAGCGTTAAGTATGTTAGTTATGCAATGTGATTTATTGTAAAAAAAAATATTAATAAAAAACATCAAAAGTTTATGAAAAAAAAACATACTTAGTTACAGTTTTATTAGGTAAATACCACTATTTCTTAAATCCGATGTGTTTTGATGCATTCCGCATCATTTTTAAACATAGAAAAATTATATGGAATGCATCAAAGTTCGTATCACGATAGATTTTAAAAAATAGTGTAGTATTTACCAAGAAAAACTTTAATTAAGAATGAATAGATATTGCGACCAAGTGACTGTTGAATTGATAAAAAAAACAATCTCACTTGTAAATTACATATTACCTCTTATTTTTTAGTCGTTTATTATCAGCATGACTATTAGAATTATTCGTATAACATGCTAGTTTTAGACAAATTTTAAAACCACATGTCACTTTTATTCTTATTTTATCAGAGAATGTACGATATATCATATAATATCGCAGCGAAATGCCTAAAAAACTGACTTGTAACCATAACACCGTTTCTTCGCAGGGGCAGGCAATAAAATGCCACATTGATATGTGTTTGGAAAAAAATCATCGCTTTTTCCACATTCATGATATCCTCATACATACCCGCGAAAAGCCTTTGAGATAGAATTTTAAGAAAATGGTGCTATATAATATATCTAAAATGATTATTATAATATTATTTTTGAAATCTCATCAAAGATTAAGAAGAAATTGAAGTCTGGGCATTTGTCGACCGTCATAGGCTGGTTTAAGTGATTACTTTACACACATGTAACATTCAACAATTCTACCCATTATTGACAACCACATTACTCAAGCTCTTGGAAGTTCCATGTACTTATATGTTACCAATTTAGAAACCTTGTTCATGAATCACTAGAACTTCATTAGAGACGTCTATTGGTGAGATGAAAAGAAGGTTTTTACTGAGCAGAAACTCTTTTATTAGTATGTGAGGTCTGAATCTTGGATTATAATCACATACATGAGAAACGCTAGAAAATATCATTTTCATTTTTATTATTTTAGCTCATAATTTGACCAGATAAGTATTTGGATACACTCAAAATGTTGGGATTATTTTTACATAACATATCGACTAGTATAAGTAAGCTGTATTTGCAAGCGTAATTCCCCTTTCTACATGAATTGAAATATTGATATGATACATAATGAAATTTCACTACTTATTGAACATCAAAATTAGAACGTTAGAAAGTTAGAACCTTAAAATACCAGTATTATATTTTCTAAATTACGAAGATTAATAATCGTGGAAGATATTATAATAGCTACCTCTCTGTTAACCTGCCTTCATAAACACATAAACAATATGTAGATAATATTCATACGTACCCGCTAGAAATATTTCCATTATATTCTCCAACACGATTCTAGCAAAAGTAAACAGTAACGGGACTCTAAATACATATTGCAACTTATCTGTAAGTCTATGCTAAGGGTTTCTCATTTTACGAACCTTCGACTTTATTGCCAATACGCTGAATTGTATTTTCAATTGAAACAACAACAAAAAAAAACACAATGATATGCCTCTTACTACAAGCAAAAAACGTTATAACGCTTTTTTGATTACAATAGTATACTATTTTTTTTTTATTATTTGATTTATTTTATGAAAATAATCAAATCTAGAATGTAACCAAGCCAAATTCTAGATATTATTTTTTGACATCTCATCAAAGATGAAGAAGAATATGGAAGTCTGGACATTTAATGGGCTGACGACCGTCATAGGCTGGTTTAAGTGATCACTTTACTCTATGACGGTCGTCAGCCCCGTAAATGCCCAGACTTCCATATTCTTCTTCATCTTTGATGAGATGTCAAAAAATAATATAAAAAATACTCCTATAATTGGAGATAATACAGATTTTTTAACAAGTATTTGGACACACTCAAAATGTTGTAAGTAAAACTTAAATTAAAAATTAATATGTTCATCAACAGTTAGTTCAAAAAGTACAAAGCACCGATGACGTCACGGGTTGCGATCGGAAACCTTAACACCTCCAAGTCATGGGGGAGAGACTTGAAACAATTTAACGCAAAACGTTAGCACGACATTCGGTATTCTAAAGGGATGCGTTATCAGAATTGTTTATGCCCCATAGTCCGGCACAAATGGGCCGATAACGTTTATCCTTGCAGGAAATGCAAAACTCTCGGCCTGTCCTAACTCCTGGCGCGGGGGTGGGGCCGGCATTAACCCCTCGGTCGAAAAGGATCGGATGCCAACAGATTAGTCTCATTTGGGGTCGGGTATGTTGTGTTTAGTGAGGATCGTTCCACTATACAGGCGAGACCAAAATTTTACAGCAAACAATATTTATGAAATGACGAATTAACTTTTAAATGATTAAGAGAACTCACTTTCGAAAGTTTGATTACCTCCCTTGTAAAATTCTTTATTTATTTATTGGAAGACTAACATAATAATTATACGCAGCTAGGATATTTCTGAAACCATGTGACGATATTTTTGTACATGGCGGCAAATGGTCCTATCAAATTAACAGTATCTACCGGCCCAATCAAAACATATACTTACATAATGAAAATGATCACTTAGAATGATCATAGTAAGAAAAATAAGCATATTATGAAATATGAACACTTTGTTTTATTTTTTTAATGTTAGAAATGTTAAATTAAAACCATTTTTAATTAACACCTGTAGTTTTCTCAAATAAAAAAGGGAGGACAGGTATGTAAAATTTAAATTTTTTATTACGTTAAAATTAAAATATTTTTCATAAATAAAATAGTACAATGATTAAATTTTTTTTTAAATAAAACACTTTTTTTATACCACTTGAGTTTTATTAAATACAACATGTTTCGGAAGTTAAACTTCCATCATTCAGGTCTGTATAATAACTATGTATGTTATTATACATACCTGGATGATGTAAATTTAACTTCCGAAACATGTAGTCTTTTATAAAACTCAAGTGGTATAAAACAAGTATTTTTTTAATCATTGTAACATGTCTTACCACAAAATCAATGCCGAAACAATAAATAAAATAATAAAATAGTATATATCAGCATTTTTTTGTAAAACAAAAAAATTGACTAGATTTTCGGGTCGTCTGTATATGGATCATGCTTCAAATCGTTGTTTGCATACTCCATTTAAAGACATCGTTTTTGGTATCAGCTGTTTGGTATAGTTTGTGGATGTTGGGGTACACCACTAATACCTCGCTTAAGGGTTAACTCGGGGGTAGAAAGGAGCGCACTTCTTGGAGATAAATATCATTATTCCATTGTAGCACGTGGAAGGGCGGCCATTAGAGGGTTAACATATTAAATTACACAAATAATTATAACGTTTTTATGAGCCTCAATGTTGCCATAAAACTGTATTACGACAAACTTTTAACTCAATTTATTTTTAAAATAATTTGATAATGATGATTTTTTTATAAACTATGACTTAAAAATTTTTAAGGTTAGAAGTTAAAAAAAATAATTTAAAATATTTTTTCAATGTTTATTCTATAAAACAGAAAAAAAATCTTATATAATAAAAAATAATAATATTTTATCCAGATTGACTAAGTGATGGGTGCAATACTTAGTCAGCTATATATATTTTACAACAATGATTAAAAAATATGTTTTTATTTTATTTTATTAATATATATATTATTATTTTTGAATTGGGAGTGATATGACGTACGGGTTCGAGCGTTGCCGACCGCTGAGTGAGATCTGTTATTAAGAGTATCCCCTCGATATATGAAAAAAATATCGAGTACATATTATGTATATTTATGGTATTTATGATTTTCGCCAACGAATTATGGCAATTTTCTCCATGTGAAAAAAATATATATATCAAACAACTCAATTTCTTACTTTTGTAATTATTTTATTAAGCAATTTCAAGACACGTACGGATATAAACACAGGTAGGTACATGTAAAAAAATTGTGTGTAGTGTTTGTTGGCGAGTGAACAATTTGGATTGTCTAGTACAGAATACACTAAATCACTATTTAGTGGCATATTACCCGTTTTCCCACGAACTTTCTGGAGTATTTTATACAAAGCACTTATCTGAGTAGTACAATCTTTATGAATTTAGAGGCGCAACGGAACTTCGCATTTTTAACTTGCTCGATAGTTCTACAAGCAGGTACTCACTTCCTATGCTCATATTATCATAGACGGTGTTGGAATACTGGTCAAAATAAATAAAATTATCATCTAAATGAACGCTGAAAACACTTCAAAAAAGATTTTTTCTTAAAAATATTATGGATCATTCATTACATTTTTTTTTTAAATTTGATACCTTCTTTAATTGATTCGGCAGCCGATATTTGTCGATATATCTTTGTTTATATTATATATTTTAATTTTAATTTTAAACTTTCACTAGGGAAAGACCACTACATATTCAAATCTATTGTAACACGTGTTACGATGCATTCAACGTCGGATTTTAATCTATAGTAGTATTTACTAACTAAAAGTGAAAAAAATAAACATTAGCTTCTTTGATTCAATGGATGAAAATTCGTGTCAAAGTTGATTTCAATAGATGGTTTGTATTAAGTAAAACTTGATCATTATTTAATATATTTCAGAGTGAAAAAAATAATTCCGTTTTTTTTATAATCAAAAGTTCTCTACTTCAAAGGAACACATAATCTTTGCAAAAAGTGTAAAACAGAAACAAACGCCAATGTAAAATTCAAAATTAATTATTATATTAACTGATATATAAACAGTTTACAGTTTGACCTGAAGATGAAGGCAAAGCTTCCGAACTAGTCGTTATAATAAAATAAACTTAAGTGGTAAAAAACATGTGTTTTTTCTTTACTTTTACAAACTATGCATAGAGAAAACACTTTTATGAGTAGTTTAGTACAATATTTTGAAATCATTATTAATTTTGACATTAATTCATCAATACATATGTACAGTTGGCACTTTTAAGAACGATTCTGTGTTTTGTTGATTTTCATGTTTTTTTTTCAAAATTCCCATTTGTCTATAAATTAAACGCATATACTTTTTTCGAATTGCTCAATTGCGGCATAGTGTTTCGAATCAAACACCATTTATGTCCAAGCGACGAACAATTAAAACATCGGTTTACAAAGCAGAGTGCTTGAACCGGGCAATTTACCAGCGAACTTGAACTCCAGTTCAACTTTACTCTGCTATCTTGCCTGATCGTGACTGATAATCGCAGGAGGCGGACATTGACTCTTTCCCTCTCGTTCTGCTAAATTATTGTAATACAGCAAACTTACTATTACAATAACGACGATTTACATTTGTGTAAGCATCTTCTTGGCGGTTACATTAGATATTTACACATTTTTCAATGTAGATTACAACAATTTCAATGTAAAAATAACACACACGTATATGACCATTTTGTTGAGTTTTTTTTTGTAAACGCGACCAATTTTGAAAACTATAGATGTTCTCCTCAACAGGTGAATTGTATACACAATAAATAATTTTACAATATAATTTTAATTCAAATAACATATTAAAAATTATAATAAGTAACTGAAAAGTCACTGATATTCAATTATAATGTAAATAGTATATTTATTTTTATATTTGGTGTATAATTTATAGAACTCCATTTAAATTTAAAATTTAAATATTAAAATCAAACACTGACATTTGTTTATTTCTTGATTTGGCGTTTAATTTGTAGACCTCTATTTTAATTTATGTTTTAATTGTTTAATGAAACACAGTTTTTTTGAGTCTACTAAGCTGTATTTTATAGTTAAAAAACACATTAAAAATAATGTTGTGATA
Organism: Brachycentrus maculatus; assembly: GCF_059751285.1. Lineage (NCBI taxonomy): Eukaryota > Metazoa > Arthropoda > Insecta > Trichoptera > Brachycentridae > Brachycentrus > Brachycentrus maculatus. The sequence goes on from NW_028280872.1 coordinate 460,242, forward strand.
ATTGTTCCTACTTATGGCTTTTTCAGACAAATGTCGTTTGAAATGCCATAACTAGGCGAAACAATTGTTACAATATTCATTATTATGTGTTTTTTAAAAATAAAATACAACTTAGTGAACTTAAAAAAATCTGTGTTTAATTTAACAATTAATACATAAACTTATTTTAAGAGTTTATTAATTGTATTTAATTATAATAGAAAATTTAAAAAAAGATTTTAATTTTCACATCAATTTGACAATACCAAAACAAGGCGAAACAATTGTCAAAAAAAAAGAATTTTAATATGTTTTTAACCATAAAATACAATTGAATATGCTCTAAAAATCAGTGTTTGATTTAAATATTTAAAATTAAAAAAAAAACATGTATCCTTAAATCCACTTTTTTATATGACAATTCTTATCAAACCAACTGGGTTAATTTATATTACAAAAAATATTTATATTTAAATGAGGAGGAAAAATTTGTATTTCCGTTACCTACAAGAATAAGATTAATATGAGAACTGTAGGTTACCATGTAGGATAAACGTATGCTAATACATAGAGCATTGTATACAAATTTTTCATAGTAGAACACAGCATTAATAGTTAGAAGGTAGTAACGTAATCGTTTATTGAAGATAAGAGCTAAAATTAAGCGTGAATTGGTGTTAACAAACGCATTAAAAATAATACATGCAAATATGAATAATAACATCATTAAATTAAACTTCATTTGAACATGGGGAAAACAATATTTATTGTAATATGTAGCTAGTATTTTTTATCATGTATGCAGGTTGTATCAAAAACAAGTTACTTAATGGAACATTAACAAGTTTTTGTTATATCGCGCTTTTTAATACATGTATGATTCATACTGATTGATGATTCATTCTGTCCGCCTCCGTAGTGTAATGGTCAGCATGCTCGCCTACCGTTCTGGAGGTCCCGGGTTCGATTCCCAGGGGGGTTTAATAAGTATAAGTGATTTTTTCACTCTAATATTTATTCAATATTATACTGGACCGGTACCTAAAGTGGAGGACTGATCACCTTTCCTTCATGTGTAATCGATCGAGATAACACTGCGTTTATATGAAGCAGTGCCCTATGCACCATTGGGGTGCGGTAAGGGATTTATTTTTTTTATTTACGATTCATACGACCTTATTTTTAAGAATGTTGCATAGTAGATTTTTTTTAAACGTATCAAAGAAAATACGTATTTTGTAATTTTCATCTTAAGATTGAAGATGCCTTAATGTAACTATTATAATCTTACATAAATAATTTATTTAAATATAAATAAACGTTTTGTATGTTAAAATGTACGTACATATATGCTGATTAATAAATAATTGAAAATTACTTATCGTTTAATATATTTTGACCAATGAATACTGTTATTTGCTTTTATATGCGAAGATTTCGTCTCATGATTTTTTAACTATCCTACCTGCATTTAGGAATTTCACAAGAGAAACAATAAAATTTTCAAACTCTCGAAGTTTATATTAAGGCTAAAGTTACAGCCAAATATTTTCCATTTAAATTAATGCAATAATTGAAGCCTTTCAACCTAGCCTTAAGTTAATTAGTATGGAAGGTTATCTCTTAAATTTATTATATTAATACAGTTAGGTTTTCGTTAGCATAAATATTACTCATTAAAAAACACACGTTAACTGGCAACGTATAAAAAATGTTGTTTAGAGTAAAAAGTGTATACAAAAAGAATATCGCAAAATTTGAATGCAAAAAAAAGTCATGTGTTTTTACTGTCAGACATTACAAATTATTAATTCATGTGTAAAAGTTACTTTTTTTAATATCAATTTTAGATTTTATGTCGTAACCATATACATACACATAAAATACATATTCAACTATTTCAGGACTAGTTTTTTTTTCAAAAAGGGCTGAAAAAAAAACATGATAAACTTTACATTATAATAATCAATGATTTAATATTCAACAAAACATCCATACAGATATAGGGGTGTTTGGAAAATAACTCCTAAACCTAATGTAATTTCAACAGCATTTAAATTCGCACGATTTTTTTTATTTTAAATCACGGTTTTTCATTCTGAATCGGAGTATTTCAAATTGTCTTATAGGTCTTAACTGAGACGAGACATCTATCGTTTTTATATGAAAGAAGATGTAAGTCTGAGCATTTCAGAGCTTATAACCTCACATTTGGCTAGTTTAAGTGATCACTTTATACGCTTGGGTAACGTTCACCACTCTGCCCATTATTGAACATCCATATTGCAGCTTCCGTATAATCCATAGGGTGAATAATATGATTTAATAATGAAAAACTGTAAAAATTGCCTTTTTGTATTTGATGACTTCCTATATCAGGGACAACATATCGACGTGCCCTACGTAAAGTGCTCTAACTACATTTTTGTCAATTTTGAGATATTTGGTGTATGTTATCAACTGACCGTTATCTACTAATGTAAACAAACAAAAAAATATATGAAATAAATTACGCCTAGTTTTCAGGCGTATAAGATGCTATCCACATCAAATTTTCGAAAAGAACTGAATTCCTAAAACGCTAACTACTTAATTTTGACAAAGCATAAAGTTTTAAAACGATTAATACATTATTTTATCGTGTTTTTCAATGTTAGAATTTCTAGTTTAGAATTTACTAGTTTAGAATTTCAGATAAAATCGTTAATAAATAAAATAAAATGCGTTGAACAAATCTTCTAAGCTCTTTCCTGTAATGTAACAGATTTGCAGATAGAGTACTTTACGTAGGGGCCGTCGATATTATGTGATAAATAACATATTTATGTGAAAGTAAATAAACGTAAATCATGATGTTATATTTCAAGATGATGGTTGAATAAAGATGAAATTTACCCTCACATTATTATCCCTATGTGAAAACCACTACTCCACGGAGTAGTACAAAGCCAGGCTCGATTTAAGGGTAGTTTTGTACAAAAGTGAATGATCCAAGCTGACGCGGCTCTATCGCCTAATTTTCCCCTGATTCCTGAAATTATTCAAATCCAATTTGGCACAGTTCGTCAAAAAGGTGCATACCTTTTCACCTAGGGGCTCGTTTTTCAATCCAATTTTTCGCTTCATGCTCCGATCTCATTCCCCCCTGAAACCATCCCCTATCCGTCCCCGGCGTCCTCATTAGCATGCGGTGTCACCCCCACGAAAGTTTTGCCAACTTCGTCGTTTTTGGGGCCACAGATTCGACAAATGGCAATTTTGAATGAATATTTACGACATATTTTTACGCAATAAAATTAAACCATTTCGCGGGAAATGAAAAAAATGTGGTGCTTTGATTGAATATCATTTACTGCAGATTATAAAAGAGCATCTAACCGTAAAATTGTTGTGTATAAGATGTTTTATATTTCTAATTTCATCATAAGCGCATCATATTTCAATCATTTTTTTTTTCAAACTAAAAAAAAATCCATTACGATAAAATTTAAATCTACGACACATAAATATAAATGTATTTTTTTGACATGTCAACATAGATGAACAATAATATTTTATAGTACAATACTTATGACCTATCATAGGCTGGTTAAGTAATCACTTCACACACGTAAAACATTCACCATTTTGTCTTCTAATTGACAACTGCACTAGTAAAACTCCAAGATATAATAATCAATCTATAAATTTACAACAGCCATTTATGCTAGATTGAAAAAAGCTTTTACCTAGGAGAGACCATTTTATTTGTATGCCCAAACTTCTATATTCTTCTTCATCTATGTTGAGATGTCAAAAAATTAAAATAACCCCTAAGTGGATAAACCTACATTTGTAGATTTGGACACATTCAAAATGTTGATTTGTCTTCTGTCCACTCCTCTAATACCTTCGCTTTATTTTTAACTCCAAAAAGTATAATTAAAATATCGTAGTCGTACAGGAGAAAGTGACCAACTAACAAAAGGTAAAATGTTCAGGGGGGGCATTTAAGTCACCTTTGCTTGGCAACAAAATAAACATCAATGCAGTTAGTCATTTTTACCAAGTAAATACATTATACTTCCAAGTTTAAAATCCTTTGAGATGTTTTCAGGGCAACATTAAGCTAGTAAGATATCAAATAGTCAACGATCACGTTTTTGTAAGAAATGCACTTGGTCACTTTCTCCCGTACGACTAAGATATTTTACTATCCAAAAAGTATAATTTTAATATTTAAACTCCAAAAAAAAATAAAGTATAATATTTTTCCCAGCTTCATTTTCAAAGCTACGTAATTCTAGCGAAAGGATGTGAAAATTGACAAACAAACATTCCTCGTTTTTCTCGCTTTAAGGTCGGTTGGCTTTCTCGCGATATTTTGCATATTTTGGAGTGAAATACAATCAAGACACCTCTGTTACTCCTACGCTATACTGAGGAACGAGCAGAACCATGTGTGACGTTACCGAAGGTAAACTCGCAATTAGAGTCCCGATACATACTGTGAGGGCCTAACGAGGTCCGTATTTGGATAAAGTTTAGGCTTCAATTGGCTTTGCACCGGACGCGGACGGCTTTTGAATAATTATTCCCTGGGAAAATTCTAAATTTGACTCTGCAAGAGTTAGGCAGGTTTTACATTTAGTCAGTTACTGGCGCCAGTACTGGCGCCGAGAACTGACTAACACTGTTTATATTGTGAAATATAGAAGTCAGCACTGAGGTGACAGCACTGTACTGAAGTGAAAATCAATTTATACTATAGCGGTACCGAGTCAGTAATTACTCGCCTTGCGTTTGAAGACAGTTACTGACTGAATGTAAATCTAGCCTAACTGAAATCACAAAACTAGCAATGTTCGGAAATTTGGAAGAAAACACACGTTTTATTATTTTACTGGCTGTGTCTCAGCCTAGTTAAATAGAAAATAAAGAAATAAGAAAGTACATATTGCTAATATGTTTAACTTCTGAAGCACAAGAACAGCTGTCAAGAAGCACGCTCTCCATCATGGTCAATGTTCAATATTGCGTGGGTTGATATAAAGTTAAACAGCTGGCGCTGCCATTACGCTTAAAAGCTGATTTTCAAAATATCATGTTTAAGCTGCCACAGATTTGTAAAAATTGTATTCGGATACAAATAACTTCAGGTGATTTAAAACGTAGAACAAACAAAAGAGATACAATTATTGTATATTTATTTATGGAAGTCAAGGAACAAGGAACTTTTAATTCGGCTAATTTATGGAAATTAGGATATGACCCCTAAAAAGCCGTCTTTTCCGACCCCCATAGATAGACGATATTACATACTAGCCTAAATAATCAACTGAAAATCTCTTAAAAACCCCATTTAATGATTTTTTGTTAAGAAATAACAATATTTGTTTAGTTAGATATGCTTTTTTATCTTGAAAATGTATTTATTCAGTAAATAAAACAATTATCTGTTTAGATGGTCAGAGATGAAATGTGTCTTCATTAAATAATGAACCAGCATTAAATAATGAATCCTGATAATCCGTTGATCATTAAATCGCGGGGCGGCATCCTATCTCAATTATCCGTGCTATCTCAATCTGCACTCGATCATCCCATTGGCTGAGGTGAGTGAGATGACGATGCCGAAAGGCGAAATCGTGTCCGCCAGTACAAACAGAGAGGGCAGGTATATTTACAGTCGGTGTCTGTTGGGATTGAATTATTATGGTTTATTTATACAAGTATCTCGAATCCTCATCACTGAATTAACAACGATCAAGTATTTGAAATACTTGATAATGCCAAGTTTTCCACAGGTTTCATCTGCTTCTGCTACCAACCACATTCGGTTCATAGATTTGTTTTACTGTCCGCCTCCTTAGTGTTATTGTCAGCACGCTCGGCTACCGTTCTGGAGGTCCCGGTTCGATTCTGAAGATGGGGTCAAATAAAATAAGTGATTTTTTCACCTTAATATTTATTCAATACTAGCCTGGACTGGTTTCTGAAGCGGAGGGCTGATCACCTTTCCTTTATGTGTTAACGATCAAGACAAGACTGCGTTTATATGATGCAGTGCCCTATGCACTATTGGGGTGCAGATAAGGGTTTGAATGAGAAAAAATATGTTCTTTCTTCACTCATTCGATTCATATGCCCCAACCAACTCAACACACCTTTCTCAATTTTTTCGATAATGCTTACCTCCTTAATGCTTAATGCTTTGATGCTCAATGCCTTGCATTATTTCCTTATTTCACCTTTCGAACATCTATGTTACATCTTACAACATTACAGTTTTAATGATTTTTTTTTAATATCCAGAGAATAGATGTATACTATTTTTAATAAGTCGCTAAAGAATCGAGTTTCTATGAACTCTAACGGAGACATTAAGAATGGATTTAGTATCGATGTGATAAGAAAATAATTTCGGATGTAATGTTTTAATGAAACATTTTTTTTAATATCCAGAAAGTGGATATTTATTTATTTTAATTTCATTCGCTAAAGAATCGCTTTTCCAGAATTTGTTATTTTACGAAACTTTATTGCATCTATGAACTCTAAAGGAGAAATTAAGAACGTGTTTAATAAGAAAATAATTTGGGCGCGTAATGTTTTAATGATTTTTTTTAACATCCAGGGAAGCATGGTAACCGCAAAGTTACACAATAAACAATAATTAACCTATTGAATATTTTATTGCGTCTTGAATGTCAGTCTAAATTTTAAAATTACCCAAATTACGCTTTAAAATAATAACAAGCACGTACTACTAACTCATAGGAGTCGTAAATTAGTGTTTAATGAAGATTGTTCCAAAGCAGAGATGTGAGAGATTGCCTCTTGTTTATAGGTGTTTATAATTACATATTATAGAGCGTTATCTTTTTTAAATTAATAATATTTAATAAGCATAGCGATTTACTGTGAAAATGTGAGTAAAAATTCTTTGGAAACCTTGTACGATTATAATTATAAGGATATTAAATCACTACTCATTGTATTTTTTATCTTAATCTTATACGACGTATATTCCTAACAATAATAAAAACTAACATTGTTTGATTATGTTTTCCGTTAAAATATGCATGTATGAAAATACTAGCATAAACAGGAAATTATTAAAAGCATTTTTTTGTTTGAATAAAGTTAATTCTGAAACATCTTGATATTTTCTCCCGACGAAAAAATATGTTTTAATTTTTTTTTTCTAAATGAGTTACAATAACTTTATCAAAAATGTTCATTGGTTTTTATTCTGGGTTTACCGATACTAACGGACACATCTGCGGATTAAAACAATATGATTATTTTAATGAAAATACGAGTATATATATTTTTTAAAGTATAATCAAAACTCTTATAAAACATATTCACAGGAAAAATGAAATTTAAATTGATGTATCTGCCTTCAATGTGCAGAAATTTACTGTGAAATTTGAAATGCTTTAACTTTATTGAAAATTATGAATTTGTTTCTTGTTTTGATAACCGGTTTTAATATACCAAAATTTTTTTTTTTTTTTAAGATGAGATATAAACGTTAAATTATGTACACTATGTAGTCAACGCGTGTGCAGAAAATTCACAGCAAATTGGCGTTGTTAACATTAATTGATTTAAAAGCCTTGAGAAATCACATTTTATTATTAATAAAATATACACGCAAACGTACAATCTGAAACCATCATTTTTGCACTCTTCAGTATCTTGAGTTATGTTTGTATTTTGAAATAAAATGTTCATGCAATATGAAATGTTTTGTTTAGACTACTCCACTGTTACTTAAATTTTCTAATGTGCGTATGACAATATAGAAAAAATGAAAGAGCATAATCTTTATGCTATTTTTCGTAAAACTATGTATTATGATCAGTTGTCCGCTTAAGGTAAAATGCTCGCTAAACATTGCTTCTATGAAAATTACTAATGATTTTTTTACTATAATTCTATCGAGTTGATAACTTGAGTTTTTTTATTGTCTTCATCGAATTCAAGCAAAATGTTTTCAACAATGTATGATATTTTACTAGTGTTTATTTTTTATTCACAAAAATATATTTTTGTTTCTGTCTTTTTCCTTTTCGCTGACTTGTTTAAAGTATACATTGTATGTTTTTTTTCGTTTTGCTCAGAAATTTACATAAATTAAATCATGTGTCCCAGGAGTACATAAGATCAAAGCAGTAATGTTCAGAATAATGTGTCAGGTAAAATGTATCACGGAATTGAATTCGTGTTCTGCCAGCATTTAGTGTCAATGATTCAAGAATTAAAGAACACAAATGCAATTTAAGTGCTGGTATTCTTTTAACATGCAAGTATATCATTAGCATAAATTTTATTTATTTTCAACAAGCAAAAACACGTTCGTATTAAGGTAAACTTATTTTATTTTTTCCACACTTGAGATTTGCATTATTTTTAAATAAAATTTAGTTTGTATATACAAATGATGAATATTCATTGGAAAAAAATTACATTGCGTTGTTTTAGCGTTATCTTGATCGTTAATTAAACTATGGTGAGCTGATCAATTGACTCAGTCTTCAAAGAAAATTTTACAAATAATCGAATCACAGGTTTTCAAAATCATATTTATTGATTTGGCGTTTAATTTTAAATCCATATTCATATTTTAAATATTAAAATCACACACTGACATCGAACTACTGTTTTTTGTAGTGCCAAACTGTTGACTATTTAATATTAAAATTAGTGTTTTATTTTAGTAATTCAAATTTTAATTATCTTGTTTTAAGACGTGACTAACTTCATAACTTTCAAACGCCATCTCCTCTTGTATCCATTATTTATTGTTATTTTAATGTATTTTCTTTTTTAAAGCTTAAATCACTTGCAAATAAGTGGAGGCTAAAAAAAATTATTAAATGTTAAATCAAACAATGATTTTTTAAGTCCACTAAGTTGCATTTTATTGTTCTAATGGGTGTCGTTTGAAAATGCCATAACTAGGCGAAACAATTGTCACAAAATTGATTTTTATTTGTTTTTTTAACGATATAATACAACTTGGTAGACTCAAAAAATCAGTGTTTGATTTAACCTTTAATACGTTAGTTAAATTTCTATACTTACAAATTTAACGCCAAATCTATAAATATAAATAAAATTTAAGCTTTATAAAGAAATGGCTTGAATGAAATTGAATGATTTGTCAGTTTTTCTAATTAATCAAAACGATGAATTGAAGGTAAAACGTTGAGTTCAGCCGAAAAATTGAAAAGTCACCCGTTTTCTTTAGAAGTCGAATCGATATATCGAAACCGCGATCGTTGCTCTGCGAATATTCCCGCTGCAATCTGAATTATTTACGCGCGCTTTTTGTCGCCATTTTTTTTCAGCGCGCGCGCACGTCGACTTTTTTCGATTATTTATTCGCGCTAAAGAGCGTCAAAGACGTTTTTATGGCCGGCGCAAGAGGGAAGACGCTGCAGACCAATAAATCTATCGACAAGAAAGAGTGACTACCGGAGACAATGCGACGGTAGCGCTCCGTGACCGCACCGCGGGCAATACTCGAAATGTATCTCTCTTGGAGGCGTATTCAAATTCGGAACGGCGGAATTCGGAATTCGTAAAATCGGAACATAACTCTTCCGAAATCTTTCGAAAATGTAAAATACACATCGGAAAAAACGGTAAGAAAAAAAAATACCGGAACGATTTCACAATATTAACATGGGCGAATCAGGGCATATTATACTCGTATTTTTCTGGGATCAAAAACACGTAAAATCATTTTTATTTCTTGTAATTCCGAACCTTTTTAAAAATATATAAAACATAATGTCTTTTGAAAAAAAGTAAATCTCGTAACTTATTTTTTAAATCGTTGACTGATTTATCAACTATTTTTCTGGTATTCTACATGAAAATATTTTTATTTTAAGTAAAGATTTAGGTTACTTATTATTTTGTTGCTCTGAATATGAGGCATAAGAAAATAAACTTTGCTTTTTCTCTTTATTATTTACGATTAATAAAAAGCAAATACTCTAGTATTTATTATACACACACACATAAATATGTGTGTGTGTATGTGCGTGCGTGTGCATATTTGTGTAGATATTTGGAACGGAAATTCGAGAAGCACGACCAGGAGTGCAGAAGTTAAAGGAGCCATGTATTATGTATTATGCATAGGAAGCTGTCGGTAGTGGATTGCACCCGGCTCGCAGGAATTTATTCCAGAGATCCGAGAATCGAGTATTGTCCGCGACTCCTTGTTTTTCTTTGAATCCAACATTATTTTTACTGCTACGAATTTTCGTCCGAGTGTGGCTTCGGTTGTAAAAAATCTTTGTTTTTTTTTTCATTTTTATTGAAGCGCTTCAATTCGTCGTAGATCTATCGCAAGGCGGAGAGATAATAAAATAAAATTCTTCTCTAAAGTACATGTTTTGCCAACTTAATTAAAGTGAATCATTTAAATTTTTCTCACCAATATATTCCCATGAAGAAAAAGTTCCGAAGTCATGAATTTACCATTCTTTATTCTCCGTTTGACCGTTTATAAAGGCTTGATCACACCGTTATTTCGGGGTAATTTAATTCATCGCCTCGTTAAAATACTCAATCGATTATATAACCGATTAAACATAGTTACATATATTTTTTTTGAAGATACTAAGATAATAATATTTATTTTTCTATGACAATGTCAATGAGCCCTCCACCACCCCCCATTAACGAAATGTCATTATGATTCCACTCTTCTATAGCGTCATAAAAGACGAATGAACTATTTTTTTTGCAGTTATAATAATATTATGATAATAATCATTGTCATTATATGGATATTATTATAATCATGTAAAAAAACTTTTACATATAATATGCAAAATTTTAAATTTAAAGTTTTTTTTTAGAATAAATCAATTCAAAATAGCTTTCATTTGAACGTTTTGCATTTTATTTTGGTTGGATTAAGATATTCATTTCAATAACAAAAAAATCACAAATTTTTAGGTTAGTCCAAAACATTGTTGACGAATCTGGGTGTCTCCACGCGGGAGTTAATTAAACAGTTAACACAAATGTAAAAATAACTCCTAAGTGGAGGAACCCATATTTGTAAACAAGGATTTGGTCACATCTAAAATATTGTGAATAAACTCAAATTATAAGATGAATAAAAATTGAAAATCATGTTATCGAGTGTGTCTTAGCATGTAAAATTATTCAGTTAGGTTCTTGCATATAATTTTATCAAAAGGGTGTCGGCTTAATTAAAGCTTACTCAAATCAACCAAAGATACTGCCGCGAACTCAAACATGAAGCGACGTGAGATTTATGATATATGTATGAGTTCCAAAAATTTGATTAGTGTAGTGGTCAATCATGGGTAAAGTGGTAATTGTTACACGTGTATAAAGTGCTAAACCATGACAGGTCATAAGTCCTGTGAATACTTAGACTTCCATATTCTTCTTCATCTATGTAAAGATGTCAAAATATAAAAAGCAGTATACCAAATTTTAATTATTTTATTTAGTAAATAAAGCATTGTTCATATGTTTTCGATCGTAAATTATCTCCTGACACGGGCTTAATTTTATGTGATATATTTCTTTTCAACATAAAATACACGATGCGACTTTATACTTTTTAAATTGTTTTAAAAAATGTACGTATAATTAAAAATTACATTTTTTCACCGTCGTCATGTGGACAGCGCCTGAATATATAAAAAATATGTAAGGTCCAAAAGAATAAAAAGTGTTCACGGATAGTTTGGGTCGATTACACGCCCGTCAATAACTCGGGAAATATTTTTAGCCGCAGTATATTTCTCACAACGAGAATAACTCTAAAATGAAAACGCTCAAACTGTGGTCCGCTGCGTGGATTAAAAATATCCGTTTATTTTTTTAAATTTATTTTATTTAAATATTAATATAATAGGAAAAATGTTAAATGAGTTCAGCTTGTCACACGTAATTGACGAAAAACTGTATTGTATGTTTAATTGATTAAAAAAATATATTTTTAATCTAATATGCCGATAAATATCTTGAATCGACATCAGCGGAGTTTATTTCTTCTTTCATCAATTGATTTGACAGTCACTTTGTAATAATACCCAACTATCATTAATGTAAATTTTACTTGGTAAATAAATGATGAGAGATAAATCGAAATACGATTTACAATGGATTTTAAGAAAAAGTTGCATTTAAAAAAGGGAAATTCAAATTTAAAAAAAAAATATTATTTTACTGTATAAAAAGTAAGAACTGTTAATGTTTAACATTGATGCTGGTTTTAAGACAATTTTTATGATGTGGTATAGAGTTCAGTCATATTATTGACGGACAATTGATTCACCTTATTTCTTAGATTGCACCATTAAAAAAAATGTCTACGAAACACGTCTACGAAACATTTGACGCAAAATCGTCGTAAAACAAACTTCTCTACACAAACAAAGTATTTCTTCTCGCTTTTTAGCACACACATATCTATCTCCGTAATTAGTAGTACGTTTCTGCACCATGTGTTTGTGTGTATAATTAAGGTGACTGCATATAATCCTTTTCATGCAAAGTTTAAGAATTTGTGGTATGACCCTCTCAAAGGTATTTTTTACTACGCCTCGCGTGTATTGGAAGAAACAATGGTGTTATAAGCTCGAACTGAGAGTATGTTAACACAAAGAAATTATCGGCTATTATACGTAACTTTAATCACAATGTATTCTGTACGCATTACAAATTCTTTACATAAGTACTCCTCAAATGTGAGTAAGAAATTTAATTAAGCTCAGATCTCTTTGCAAAAGAGGTAAAGGTCAAATTATTTCCGACACTTATTTTTAAAACACATTTTTAAAAAAATTGTGCATAGAATAATTGGATGGGGGGGAGCATTCAATATTCATTTAAAGCCTTTAGAAACAGTCCAAAAACTTATTATTAAAATCATGCTTAAAAAAAATTCTACTTTTCCTTCCAACCAATTATTTCAGGAAGCCGAACTTTTGGAGCTACGAGAAATCTATTGCCAACAGTGTCTAAAATATGTTTATTTGCGCCAACATTTATTTCCTAAAAATAATAATAGATCTAGCCAACGAATTAATAATTTATTAGAAATCCCTTTTTGTAAATCCAGACTTGCGCAAAGACACTCATTTTTCATAGCTCCAAAACTGTTCAACTTATTCCACAAAGACTATTTGTTAGATGTTAATTCCCTAAGTTCGTGTAAATTAAAAAATTTGCTTAGATTATTTATAAAAGAGACAGATTTAAGTTCCTTTTTCATTTAGAACATGATCGCTAGCTTTTTACTTTTTTACTTTGTCATCTTTTTTATGTTTAAGTTTTAATTAAAAAAAAAATAAAATAAAAAATTGCTCACTGAGAGTCAAGTATTTTTATTTTTATTTTTTTTTGTATTTAATTTAAGTTTTTTGTATTTTGTATAAACTAATTATACTTAGAAACCTATACCCTTATACCCTGTACTATGACTATTTATTTTGTATACCCACACACAGGCCATGCCTTTGTGGGATCTTTTTTTGTATTTATTTTTATTTTTTATAAATATTTTTTGTTTTTGAATTTATGTAATGCAAAAGAATTTTAAATAAAGAAAAAAAAAAAAATCATATTGCAGTGATGCATCAGGTATAAAAAATGCACTCTACCCATTTTCAACATGAAATTGAACCACATAATCCATTTGGATCACTGTCACGTAAAAAAATGTGTACTTAATAACAATATTTTTTTTTAACTTAAAGCTTTTTTTACCAAAACAAGTTAGAGATCCTCTCATTTGCCCAGCAAAGCTGTATAAAAGACGTACCAATAATAATAAGAAAAAGCTCCTACCCCCTCTTCATTCTTAAACGTCCCAAGGACACAACTCTAAAATTTATCCGGTGTTTGAAAACGATGCGGAATGCATCGAAATGCGTGTCGTAATTAATTTTAAAAAATTGTGGTATTTACCAAGTATAGTTTAAGTTTCAATAAAAATATACATGTGTTCGTAAAATTTGTAAAATATTAAATTTTTGACATCTAAATATAGGTAGATGAAGAAGAATATGGAAGTCTGAGCATTCAACGGGCTTACGACCGTCTTAGGGTTAGTAAAGTGATCACTTTACACACGTGTAACATTCACCAATTCTACCCATGATTGACAACCACACATCTCAAATTTTGGAATAATTAGTGATTGTTACACGTGAGTAAAGTGATTACTTAACCAAGCCTAAGACGGTCGTAAGCCCTGTAAATACCCAGACTTCCATATTCTTCTTAATCTATGTTGAGATGTCAAAAATAACTCCTAAGCGGAGATGAAGTAGATTTCTGAACAAGTATTTGGACACACTCAAAATTTTGTTTGTAAAATGTGTATTGTTTACTTTTGCCAATTAGTGATAGAGCCATAAACGGTTGAAACTGATCAGGTAGATGCACAACATCTGATCCGGGTGCAATTGTGAGTCAATCCGACGTTTAATTAACCGGTTTCGCGGCGAGTGATATCATCAGCACGACGCCGTGCAAATTGTAAGGGGAGGCATGAGATGGACAGCAGAATTGTATCGCAAACTCTCTCCGAGACAATCATTGGGGAATGTGAGCGCTAATTGTTTTCTGATAGGCAAGATGATAATGCATCAATGGGTTTACTGATCTCCGACTGAAGACGTACCAAACAAGCTATATTGTATCAATACATCCATTTATTGTTTAGTAATAATGAATTTGGATAATTTTTATAGCGCAGTTTTAGTAAAATACATATTTTTTTATACTAATAACCTGCAAAGCGCTTCTTTAAGAGGCTTGCCTGCAGGTAAGATAGTAAGGATAGGGAAGTTAAATGTCAAAAAATACATCACAAACACTCAAACCAATGGAAAACAAATCTTTATTGAATTAATTTTGCAATTGGCGGAAATCAAGCTCGCGACGCCAGTTTTGCAGTCGAGCGACTACCCAACTATATCTCAATGACGTTTAATGAAAATGAATAGGGGAAAAGAAGATAGAAATGAAAATGGTTTTAGCAAACAAATATGTTTTTAGTTTATTTCTAGAGATTATCTCACTGTCACTATTCCTACTGGTGGAAGAGCATTCCGCGCTATCGGTACCGCAACAGCAAAGGCATGATCGCCAAATTTAGTACGCTGGTTGCAACCTGGCAAGATCACTTTGCCCATAGCAGTTGTTGTAGCCGATCGAAGCAATTCGTCTAGAATACACAGCTCTTTTAGATACTATGAAACCATATTATGTATTGATTTACACATGAGTAGACAGAGTTTATTTTTAACCCTTTCGGGAAAGCGTAAACAGTGCAGTTGGTGAAGTAGTGGGGTGATGTGACTGAATTTTCTTTATCATATAACAAATTATAAAAGCTAAAGATGGCACTGTATGATCAGATGCACCAAATCCTTGAAAATGAAAAGGTGGAAATGAACTGGAGTCGAAACAATTCCCTCGAAACATGAGAAGAGGGATTGATGTGTAATATTGGAAGCATATCTGCAAACACAGAAGTTATGAAATCCGCTCTTAGTTATTTATTAGGACTGCTAGATGTAACAACGTCAACAATTGTTCATTGAAATCTGTTTAAGGATTACAATTTTTTCATCAAAATAGTATCCTATTGCTATATCTCTAATTTACACACCTTATAAGACATTATTCAACCAACTCAAACAACTTTCAAATTCATGATTACTTTTAAATTTTAAGAAAAAGTATGAAATTCTTATGTTTAATAAAATTCCTCACCACACGCGCATGCGTGCTCCCACAATTATTATTATTATGTTTTATTGCACACATTCAAATAACACACGTCAAGACATACAAATACATGCACACCACAGGTCGTGACTCGATCTTAGTCCACCGGTCAAATCCCAACCGAACGGCGTCACGACATGAAACCAATACACTCCTCTCGCTCCCTCGCGGCAATTGCATTTCCAATATGCAAAAGAGAGACGCAACGCTCGCGGCAAGGTTTATTGCCGAATTAAGTCCACCGTTGGGATCCGGATGCACGACGACCATCAACCAAGTTCACGGACGTGTAACATTAACACATGAGTACAAAGGTACTTATTACACTATGCCTATTGTTTCTCGCCAGTTGATAAAATATGACTTTTTTACTCGGTTCTTAGTTTCACTGGCTTCCTCAAACCGAATGGATGTTCCTTTAACCTGCACCCGTGTAAGTATATGTGGCATCTCTTTCTTTCACCAGGTAAATGGCTAGTGTTTTGTTCTAGTGAGAATGGGACGGAAGAGTCGTGACCGCGACTGCCCTGGGCTATATCGTTTTGAGGCTGCCAGCAAAGTGCCTGAAGGTATAATAATACTACCTCATAGCACGTCCAGTGTATGAGAACGAAAAATTAATTAATTAACAATTAATTTAATAAAATATCATAATTATCAATTACTGATTTTTGGACACGGTGCGAACGCTTTGGATATAGAGGTAGAGAAGCAAAGGCAGTAATCTCCAAAAAAATATATACTTGAATATAAAAATGTAGGTTCAAAAACATTCTGAAGCTAATTTTATAATTCAATGCATCATTGTTTCATACCAAAAAGCATTTTGTAATATTTAAAATCAAATTAATTTTCGAAGCAAGAAAATCAAAATGAAAATACATTTTTTTTAAATATAATCGGAAATACTAAATTTAAGTTTATATAAATATAAAAAATGGTGTTGGTAGAGAAAAGGAAAGATAATTACACAAGAGCGCCGCCTATCCAAATATATGTAGTTTTTACAATGTGTATATATATGTATATATATATATATATATATATATATATATATATATATTTAAATATATATATATATATATATATATATATATATATATATATATATATATATATATATATATATATATATATATATATATATATATATATATATATATATATATATATATATATATATATATATATATATATATATATATATATATATATATATATATATATATATATATATATATATATATATATATACAATAGACAAAATTTATACGTCGCTACATGTGCGAGTTTCAGCAGTACGTAGCAATGATCTAAGTGAGTTTTACTAAGCAGAGACTCTTTTAAATGTATGTTGGATATAATATACTGTATATTCATATTATATATAAATCTAAATAAAATATTTGGTTAATAATCTTTTATTATATTGATAATAATTAGTTTTATGATTTGGTCCACCGAACGGAGTATACGCCTAACAGTAAGGTACGCTTTTGGCGGAGCCGAGATAACCTGTATGGAATAAACAATAAATTATAGGTTCCGCGGGAGGAAAGTGGTTTGACCTGCAGCGCGTTCTGCGGCCCGCGGACAGCCGCGGGCCCTGGGCGAAATGGAATACCGACATTTGTTTGAGTTTCGGACCCTTTTTGCATGTGTCAACTTTCCAATTTCATTTTTTCCGGCCTGTCAACTCCACATTAAGATCCTTTTGAAACGTCCGTTGTTCAATTTTTAAGAAGAAAATTTTTGATCTTCGAAACTGATATACTCCTTAGAAAATAAGCGTATACTATGTAACCTAATGAATCAAATGTGCTTATTTATAATAACAAAATATATATATAAAATTATATACCCAATCGTTCCGCCTCTGTGGTGTAATAGTTAGCGGATTTAGCTACCATGCTGGAGGTCCCGGGTTCGGTTCAAAATGAAAATCAGATAGTACAAATTATTAAAAAAATAACTAAAATTTAATTATTGCGGGAAAGTACGCACACACCCGATAGTTACCATAGTTACCATATTATAGTAATATTTTTTTAAATGTTCGTAAAAGCAAGATGTCTTTTTAATTTTGCAAGTAGGTACTATGCTAATGATTTAAATTTTAAATTTACGTATCCAAGGCATGTTTTTTTCCTCTCTTTTTACGTTGATATATATATTACTATGATTGTACCCACAATAACTTGCGAATTTTCCCTTTGCCAACAGTTTTTTTTTTTTAATTTAGTAAATGTATTTATAAAGCAGATATAAGTTTTCTACATGGCTGTTAGAACCATAAACAATGCATTTTTACATGCACCATAAACATTTAACTACTATCAGATGCTTGGGTGGCCATTTTATGTTGGCATCGTCCTTTAGTCTCGGCGTAATGAAGTTCCATAATTTATTGCAGATTCCGAATATCTGAAGTGTCATGAATCAAAGTTGTAAAAAACGTCATTAAACAACAAGTAAAAACAGAATTTTTCGCATACAATTCAGAAAACGAATATTACATTTAAATGAAAACACATTAAAATACTATCACCAAAAACTTCCACACACTCCGTAAAAATCCTAAGTGATTTAGTGTGAAAATGATAAATGATAAAATGTGCCACAAAGTATCTGCGGAAAACATTCAAGAAATAAATGAAATTCGGCTAATTCTATTATATCTTAAAAATGATTTTATTGTTACAAGCCCCTTACATGCAACGATTAGTTTCGAAGGTTATATTTCGAAAAAAATATTGATAGAGTAAATAAAAGTTTGTTAATGTTTCATTAGCTGTGGAGTTAAGCACGTTTATTTTCCACCAGCTTATATAACAACATACTTCGAATATAATGACAACCCTAGGTGTGAGCTTTTAGAAGCTTCAATTACATTTCACGATTTTTTTCACATTTACATCTAAATATCGATATTTAAGATACGAGATCTTTTTTATCGAATCTCAATTTCGTGTAATCCACCATCCGAAAATATACTTACATGTATAAAGCGTATTTGGTAATAAAAAAAATTGAGAAGTACGAGCCATCACTAAAACATTATTAGTATAAAAGTATGGTTAATTAACCCATCCCCTACATTTTAAACATGTAAATAAAATAAAAATTTAAAAAAATCACATGCAAACCAAAAAACCACCACCAACATAAAATAAAATAAAAAGTAAGACGATTAAAATATTAATTTTACCTCTAAATTTCTTGTCAGCGTTTTGAAATCATTTTTCGTTATTTTTTTTTTAAATGTAAGCTTTTCTGGATTGGTAGCAATAACAACAAAAAAATACAACGTTGTTTTATATCTCACCTCTTATGCATTTTTTCATGTATTTTTTTAGAGGAAAAATGTTTTATTTCTATTTTAAACACAAATATTTAAATTTTATTATATTTTTGTTATTGGGCCTAAGTTGCCCGTTATTAAAAATCAAGTTGTGGCAGAGAGGGTTCGAGCCCAGAAACCCTGACTCAAGAATCAGCGACACTAACTACGAGACCACAACCCGAGTCTACTATAGTTTATTGATTATATTATTAATTTCAAATAAAAATGAATATTCATGGATGTGATGCCACCAATGTATGTCGAAATTCATAAATGCATATTTTAAACATTTACGTTGTCGTGAAGATTCCCAGATTTTTTTAGTTAAATTCGTGGCATCAATTATTATAATGGCATGTAATCTATTAAATTTTTTACTCAATTTATCTAAAATGTTAATTTTCAGTAATAATATATAATTATTCATTTGAATAATTTCGTTTATCATAAAAGTGAGAAAACTGTATTTTAATTATACGTCATTATTCATGTTTTAAGTTTTAATAGTTTAATAGCAACTATATACCTTGAACAAATAATAATGATCGTTAAATATAAATACTAAATATTTTAATACTTACCGTTACCTATACAGTTAAAGTATAAATTATTATCAGACTAGATAATTAATACTTTTTAATGATTTCAGTATAATTTTAAAAATCAAGGAAAAAACATCATAAAGCCTCGAAATGCAATACCTACACCTTTTCCATTACTCCCATAAATGTAGGTTAATTTCGAATTTACACATATAATGACATGTATAGAGTAAAATTAATGTTTAAATATGTGTTATTTAAAAAAAAGATAATAAAACGATGGAAATTTTAAAATAAATTATTTTATATTGTCAAAAAATGGTAACATGTTTCACTTACGTGGTACGTTTAAAAACTATAATAAATAAATTAATTAAAATTTAAGGCACGACTAAAATCATCTATTTATGATTAGCTTATGAAATACTTGAGAAATCAAAGGCGCATACCGAAAACATCTAGAAAAAATATTTCATTTTCAGTAATATAATATCTAGAATATTTCGGTGCTACGACTTTTCACATGGAAAACAATGCGTCTTAAATAATTTAAACTTAATTATTAACTTCTTTGTATAAACTTAGCTCACAGCCTATTTTATTTACTGACTATAAAATATTCGCTATTATTCTAATACTGACCAATTAAGAAACAATTTATAGTAAAATTTAGGCTTTTTACAAAAATAATACAAAATGGCTTTATAAGTGAACAAAGAGTTTTTGATATAAATAATCCTCGAACAACAATCCTATTATATTTTAAAATAATACTGAAAATGCACAATCTTGATGATAAAGTAGATACTAAAGAATTTCACTAATTTCATTCGTATTCAAAGATAATCAGGAACTTTTTTTTTAAATTCATTTTTAAAAGTAATTTTAGAGTTACCATAAATGACGAATGACGTAATTTGATTTCTTTGTTATTATCTAACGAAGAAAAATATAAATAATATCCATATTGTGGTGATATTTGCATTGAAAACTATTCAATTCTCCGAGTAAAGTTGTCCGTGTCAATGGTTGAGATGGGTCTCGTATCAGGGGAGCAGAAATAATGATCGGTTCCGTTCCTTCCGGCGTGTGACGGACCTTATCTGAACTGCGGCCGGTAGCGAGCTAAGGGAACTAGCTTCTGGTTCACTCCAAGTCCCAAACAAACTCGGGAGTCGGAGATTTGATCGCATTCAAAATGTGCAAAACTATCGCCTCTATTGATGTACGCCAGAGGCTTATATTAATGGAAGCCAAACAAAGAAAAACTTTTAATGTGTGTATTAAAAAAAGGTTTTCCTATCTGAACTGCACACGTCGAACCGATCGCGAGGTATGTAAATCGATCAACGGAAGATGCGGGTCAGATACGCGCGCGGAGACAAGAGCACGGCTCCTGTAGCGCAGCATCACCCTCAGACATCCGCGGCGTGCCCAGCCCTTATCTCGCCATCTGCCGCCAAACTCGGGGAATTATTCCGCACTACCCGTGCCTTATGGCAAACCCAGGCACACTACATCCATACTGCATTCCACCCGGGAACAATGGACTACCTACTGATAATACTAAGGAATGGGACTCTTTCACTACAGATAAGGCCGGTATCAGCGCATCTTCGTGTAAGGGGAAAAGTTACTCAAGTCGGAGTTGTGGAAGGAACTGGAAACGTGAGGCATGCGGGGAGTGCTAGTGAAGGCCGAGGAAGCGTGAGGAGCGGGAAGGAAACTACTGTACTTCATAGGAGAACTGACACCCAAGGAAGATGCGGTGCTATCGAAAGCGGAATAATACCCCGAGGAAGTGTTCTGTTGAGCTTGAGGCTCTCTGTACGCGTCCAAGTGTTGCCTCACAAGAGACAACATATCCGAGACCGCACACACGGACGACCAGCCAGCAATCACCCTATAAAGCAAGAGCCCTACATCCCCAAATAACGAATCGAACATTTTACCTGTCGTGAACAGGACGATCGCCTTCAGGCAGGAGTATTCCGCCGAGTCCACGTGGAGAACTTTTAACTTCTCCACCTGCTCTTGGAATATCCGTATGTGGTCCATGAAGGCCACCACTCTGTCGGCCGCCATGGGGGAAGCGTGCAGGCCCGCCGCGGCCAGCAGGGGTGCCACGTGCAGGGGCATGGAGCACTGGGAGGCGTTCAGGACGAAGAGCTCCGACCAGACCAGTCGCAGGAGAGCTACTTGGTCCGTCACTTGGAGCTCCGGGAAGAACGGGATATTCCTCGCCCACTCGACGGCGGAGAACAATAATCTCGCCGCTAATTCGCAGATATTGTCTATTCCCATAATGTTATTAGGCTGCATACACTGTCCGTATCTGGACGTGGGATACGGTTCCGCTCGGAGGAGGAGGGATATGTAGGATGAGAGGTAGGAGTGACCATTGAGACCGGCAGCAGACACTGGGTCCGCCATGAACTGGCCTGGCATTCCTAGACTGTTGGTTTGTGACGGTGGTACTCTTCCTCTTTGTACCGCTGAAACAAAAGAAAATTTCAAATTAGTAAAAGTAAACCTTTATTACCAAATTTAAATATTTATTGATTTGGCATTAACTTTGTGTAGTGATATGTTAATTATCGAAAAAAAAACACACATATTAGGCCACTTATTTAAATTTTTTTACCAATATCTGAATGATTTTTTTGCTCGTTTGTTTTTGTGATCACCTGTCGGCAAAAACATACTACATGTAGTTTTCGATACTAGTCGTGTGAAATAAAACGCAATTGGAAGTCAATTTTTTTAAATAATTCTTATAATAATTACCAAGTTTTGTTCATGTCATTTTCAAATGATAAATAGCTTTGAATAGTGACTAGATATTGGATTAAAGACTTAAGTATTTATTGACAATTTATTGAAAATATACTTGTAGGCAACATAAACTTTGTTCCATTAAAATGTAATCCACTTTTTACTGCAATTGCCTTCATAAATGATATAAAAACGGGAATTCCGACACTTTACGATGTTTTCGTAGTGAACGGAGGGGCCTTGGAAAAAGTAATCATAATTATACACATGCAGATATATATCGACACGTGACTTTTAAGTGTAAGCAATAAAGATTCAACGGATTTATAGAAATATGTGTAAGAAAATAGAACAAGTTTTTGCAATAAATTATTGTCAAAGGTTGCGCGCTTGAAGGACTATGTATGATTATCGAAGTGACGTTGATATCTAATTACATAATAAAATTTATTTTATGAAACTAGTTTATCTAAGGTTATGAGATTGATTCTTTATTTTGATACAGTGACTGAAATTTTTTATCCTTTGATGTTAAAAACATTATAGAGGATACTATTGTACACATTGTGTCATCATTCAAAGTATAAATAATATTTTTATCAATTTTAACCTTCTATCATCCTCCGACGTATTTCTAGCACTCCGATCATATTTCTAGCACTTTCTGCGTAGTTTTTTTCATTAAAAAAATGGCAGTTTATTGGCAAATATTGATTTCTTTTGCGTATTTGACCTACATGAGATGAAAATACATAAATTCTTCCTTCGTTTCAAAAACGTTCAACTTAAAAAAAAGTGGCGTTCTATTCATAAATCGAAAACAAGTGACAAAATGAGTTTTCAATTTTACAATATTCACAAAAAAAAACATTTTTTATAAGAAAGGAAATGAACTTAGAATAACGTTTGAATAGTTCGGAATAGAAAATAAATAAATGACGATTTTTTACACATATATATGTGTACTTACATATGTTATATGTACGTATGTTAGTCGTAATGTACCAACTGGTTAATAGGTACAACAATGCCAGCTGTGTGTGACAAATTGCATCCACTAACACAATTCATTTGTCTGCCAAGATTGCTCGGTCACAATTAACCTAATTGCTCGGTGTTGTGCATAGATGCATCAAAAATGCATTATGCATTGCGCTCCGCAGAAAAATTACTGAAAAACCTTCTAGAATATACCGGTCGTGAATTGCCAACAAATCTGGAGACATTACGTGTTTGCTTCGTAACCACAATTTATTTTTGGATTTGGCGCCATTAAATTACAATATTATTTTTCAAACATTTGGTGCTACAATAAATTCAGAAATTTGTCATACAAAATTGAATGGATCATTATCAGACGTGAGAAATATCTAATTTAGATGCATCAAAAATGCATTATGCATTACGCTACGCAGAAAAATTACTGAAAAACCTTCTAGAATATACCGGTCGTGAATTGCCAACAAATCTGGAGACATTAAGTGTTTGATTCGTATACCACAATTTATTTTTGGATTTGGCGCCAATTACAATATTATTTTTCAAATATTTGGTGCGACAATAAATTCAGAAATTTGTCATACAAAATTTATCAGACGTGAGAAATATCTAATTTAACATTCTCAACCTATAAAGGATTGTATTAGACTCGTTTTGTGTTTGTAATAGCCGATATAGTCAACATTTTCACTAATCATTTTCTTGTGGAAAATTCGCCTACGTAAATACGTTGTTTTCGTAAGTTGGTAATGAATGACGTCACAGAAACGATGGACATATTTTAATATTGGTAACATTGCTAAATTATTGGCGGCTCTATTTGTTGATGTCTATGGTCCATTCTTTACACGTTTATTACATTCTGTAACTAAGGTCATAAGTTTTCCACCCCATGTATAAAGCAAAAAGCTATTCAAATGAAAAAAAATGTTAAAATTTTGTAATAAATACGATCTTTGTATCTTTAAAACATTTTATTTTATCATAAATAAGTTTCCTATTAATTTTAAAACATTTTTGACGTTTGTATGTATTTTTTAATAAAAAAATCAGCTTTAGTTGTTATAAAAACGTACTTAAATTAATCAAAAATTATTTTGAAATCTCTAGTTTAACTGAATGACATCAACGCGCATAAATTGGATAAAGAAAACTTAGTAAGTCGAAATAGAAAGTCAAACGTGGTCAGTAACAAGAGAAGGAATGCAAAAGTCAATTTTGCTAGAATGAAGCAATTGATATTGTCTCAAGCCTCATCGAATTTTTTTACTCCGACACCCCTACTATCTATGAACTTTGCTTCGCAAAAGCCGTTGCAGCTGTGTGTTATAAGTAATTGGAATTTCTCATGCAGTTCCTTGGAACCGAATTCTAGACATTTGTACAGTTAATAATTTATGCAAATGAGACGTAACTAACAAATGCAGGGAAGCTACTTTGTAGCAACTTGGGTATACTGTTTTATCTGAATCTAATCAGAGATCATGAATTAAAACCTACGTACACTTGATGCATACCTTGTCTTAAGTTACATACGTTTTAAAAATTAAGAGATAAAGTTGAATATGAAATAATGGGAAATACAAAGGGTTCAGTAAAAATATTATATTTCAAAGCATTGTTTTCTCACTTTAATCTGGAAAAAGTAATTATGCAAATAAATTTTTGAAATATATGATATCATACATGTTATAACGAATATGCGGCAAAACGATATACGATAGATGTTTGAATGGTGAAATAAGGAAAGAATGCAAAGTTGAGATGCATTATCGATAAAATTAAGAAAAGCGTATTGAGATAGATTGAATACATGGAACGAATGAGTGAGTAAAACAATTTTATGAAGCGAATGTAGTTGGAAAAAGGAGAAGAGAAAGAGCGAGAAAAACTTGGCATGATGAGGTATATGAAATACATGAAAACGGTCGGGTCAGGAGTCGAAATAATAGGCGGTTACGTATGAGAAGATGCATGAATGTTCAAGAGGCGAATAATGTTTGCAAAGACAGAGTGGTGTGGAGTTATGATTAATTAATCAATTTATTTATTTGTTTTTTTTTTTCTAAATCTATATTTTGAAAAAAATAGGTTACTTATTATATGTGCAAAAAGCATTCGTTTCAGGCGGTTAAAAACATATAATATATCTCTGATTTACTCTTAATGTATGTTGTCTGAATCCTGGAGCTTTATTTAGTTGATATATACACTTGTATCAAAAAAATATTGAAATAATATATCTCAAATGTACAACAGTGATGATGACATCATAATTATAGCGATATTGTATTTGTAAAACCAATTTTTATAATAGATGAAAAAGGTGATATCACCAATTGCCAACTTGGATAAACTACATAATGCCTTTGTTAATTTAGTATATTAATCATAGGTAAAATGTCTGATTCGATAGCATCGCACTTATTAAATTTTCATCATCACTTCTAATAAAAAATATTTAGGAAATACAAACAGTTATATAATAATACATATTTACGTACAAGTAATTAATTGTCTGGTTTTGTAGTTGAGTATTTTGGACATTGTCCCATGTATTTTAAATATCAGAATTCCAATAAGGTCAGTTTTCTTTTGTAATATGTATTTTAAAAAAATAAACCAAAGTAAAATCAATGATGAGCTTTTATAACATGTACATCTGGATATTTGCTAATTTTAATAAAAAGTATTTTTTACCTTAATTTGTAAAAATGCGTAAGCGTTAAAATTTTCTTTTTTTATGGAGAAAGTCTAGTTTTATATACATCTTTTGAGGTGATAAATAACAGTCGAGAAAAGCAATTTGTATGTATTCCTTTACAATTCTCAACAATTTACATAAATTTAGTACAAAATAATCAACCTGAGACGTTATTAAGTTTACTAGTTTGAGAAAGATTTTAATCTTAACATGGTACTTAAGTTATCTCAATCGGTTTTAGTATTATTTATTGGAAATTTATTAACCCATGGTTTGACTTGTTAATTTCGACGAACAACTATTATGTTTGGAAGGTTTTTGTCAATTCACAAAGTTTCTCGAATAATATGTAAATAGTAGTTCAAATACCATGAAAATAGAAAAGGCACTACGAAAATAAAAATCTGCTCGTTCATACATACTGGAATTCGACAATACTTTTACTTATTATTTATTATCTATATCTGATACTAGATTATGCATCCTACGAATGAGATGTCAATATTATAGGTCGCTTAACTTGATAAACACAAATAGTTTTTTATATGAAAGATGATATACATCATATTTGGTCAATAATGAGCAGAATGTTGAATGTTACAGGAGTGCATAAAGTTTAAGCCAGCTTAATACCTGGTCGTAATCCCTTGAATGCTCAGACTCCCATCTTATTTCATAAAAAGGAAGACACTTGATATGAAATATATATTTTTGATCTTCACATTCGTTTGAAAATGCCATAACTAGCCGAAACAATGGTCACAATTTAATTTTTTTATTTGTTTTTATTAATAAAATACAGCTTAGTGGACTCAAAAAATCTGTGTGATGATTTGAAAATTAATACATAAATTAAAATGAAGTTCTACAAATTAATCGCCAAATCAATGAATAAGTGAAGATACCTTTAAAATCTACAAGGGACCTCTTAAAAAAAAACATGTGTACGTCAGATTATTTGCTCAGACAGATAGATGTTTTATATCAGGTTGAGACACCTATAACATATTGTAATAAAAAAAAATCAACTAATTATTGTATAATAGTTAAGTAAAAAAATATTAAAGGCAAAACATGTTCAATTAGAATAAAGTTCTTATCACTTCAAAATGTGTGCACATATATTTGTTCTACGAAAAATCTTTGACTTGCTTTACATATGTTCTTCATGAAATGAATATGCATAAATGTACATGTTATTTGACATATAAAACGTTTTACATTGCCATGCGGTCATGACATTGCAGATAAAAAGGTGATATCCGGGTTCAACACTATCTCACTGCATCAATTTGAACATCTAAACATAACATTAACGTTTCATATATCAGTTTTCAATCCCTTGGAACATGTGGAGATCTGTGATTTATGTTTACGTACTTCTCGTGCTAGAAGGATTTGTAAGAAAAATATCCAAAAAATAAATCTCAAGCTAATGATAGGTACTCCTTTATTATCTTGTGTTGTTGTAAAATCGTACATATATCGGATTGACGTTACGTTGCACTGGCAGTCAACTCCGATCTTGCTTTTTAGGTGGTTTTGATAAGGTATTAAATATTTCAAATAAATTAAAAACATTGCTGACCTGGTTGTAAGTGACCCCTGGTATTATGCATGAATAGTTTAACGTGTTAACCACTATACTACCAAGGTAGACTAAAAAATATGAGGTCATAATATATCAATATTTTTTTCATGCATTTAATTATGATTAAACTTTAGGAGCAAATCTTTCCAGAATATCGGATATCATGGATCGCGTAACAAAACTGAAATGGCAATACGCAGGACATTCTGTAAGACAATACTACATAAGATGGACCCCTATTTTTTCAGATTGAAACTTTAGGAGAATATAAAAATGCGTCGAAAGACCTAAAAACAAGATGGTCTGACGACATACCAGCAACTGACCGTAAGAAATGGAAGGATATGGAAGAGGCCTAAATCCTGCAGTGAAAAACAGAAGGCTGAAGAAGAAAAAGATGAAGAAACCGCAGGAAAAAACATAAGGCTCAATTAAACCTAATACTATAATTCTTATTTTTTGTGTATTTTCGAGGACTTTATATTGTTTCACAACATCACATATTGTTATAACTGGAATGATTTGTATAGGTCAAATCTCATACCTATCAAAGTTGTCAGCCAGGCAAAGTTAGCAGTCATAATTATTTCTGATGGTATAAACTCTATTGACGTCTTATTTCCACACATTTTTACAAATATAAAATTTGCATTTTTACGTATTTTCACATCTATATTTTTAGTTAAAACCGAAAAGCATTTATAACGTAAAAATGTATTACTGATGTTTTCCATTGATTGAGCATTAACTTTATGGAATGACATGTTGATTATAAAAAAATTGAACACTTGTATTACACCATTAATTGAGTTTCATTTAATTTCACACGACTAGTTTCGAAAATTTTCTAGTTTTCATTGACAGTTGATTATAAAAACTCATTTTACTGAAAAAAAACTATTGCTGGTATAATTTTTTTTTTTTAAATCTAATTGATCGACCGCCCTGATTTTAAATAAGAATTAGTTGTGCACGGTGCTCGAAATGAGACATCTTTATTAGCGACGCCGGAATGCCCCATGACGTATATACCACGGTGCATTCCTCCTCATCCAAGAACCTTATTGGCCCGTTCATCCGGAAAAAGATCGTGTCGATGAATTAAAACGTTTCCAATTCGCTCTTCATCTGTCATCTGAATAACAAGTAAAGGATGGTCAGTAAATTTAGGGAAAAACAAAAAAAAATATCAAAATTCACTCAAATAAAATATTCATTATTCTCTTATATTCTTGAATATTTTTTGCTTTTATAAGGGCTACCCATAGCGATATTTATTTAATTCGAAGTTTTTTAGTGAGTATCGCTTATATTCTGAAATAACCTTTTTTTAAACGCAGCTCATCGCACACTTTTAAATATTTCGGATGATATTTTGATATTTCGGAATATTTAGATATTTCCTCTCCTTTCCTTCTCCTTCCTGCAAAATCTTTTTTTTTATACCATACCCTTTTTTATCTCTTAACGTTTTTAATTGTTATTATAACATAAATGAGGAATTGTTTAACTGGCTTTATTTTTATTAATGTAACTATTTTTGTTAATGTAATGTAATGTTTATTATTGTTTATGTAACTATTGTGTATTATATACTTTTTTTAATGTTAAGCTGTACAATTCCCGAACAAATAAAATAAGTAAAATAAAAATTATAATTGATGAATTTTCATTATTATTATTGCAACATAGGAAAATATGGCTTTTATTTTATAATTTTTTAAAATGGTAATTTTTATTTTACACTAGTTTATATGAATTACAATCTGAATACTATATTATCTACCATTATTATCTACCATATTATACTATATTATCTACAATACTTAGTCCGCCTCCGTAGTGTAATGGTCAGCACGCTCGGCTACCGTTCTGGATGTCCCGAGTTCGATTCCCAGGGGGGGTCATATAAATTTAAGTGATTTTTTCACTCTGATATTTATTCAGTATTACCCTGGATTGGTACCTGAAGCGGAGGGCTGATCACCTTTCCTTTGTGTGTTAACGATCAAGATAACACTGTGTTTATATAATGCAGTGCCCTATGCACCATTGGGGTGCGGAAAAGGGTTTGAATTATCTACCATATACCAGTTGTTATTTTAATTATTTATCAAAAAATATATAATATAAAAAATATATGAGGAATTCTTAACTTAGATAAAAAGAATAAACTGAGCCAATTTTTTTGACCATCCTTTGAAAGCTTCTTCATAATATCTATGTCAAATGACCTCCCGAATTGGCGTTAAATACCCAGTGGAGTGGAACTGAAGGGTCGTTCAATAAGTTTACGGCTACGTGTTTTCTGTGAATATTTCATTCCAGTAACGTTCGGACACATTTACAGATTCCATTACAATTCTCGGACATTCCTTTTCATTTCTAATAGATCTTTTCGTCATCTACACGCTTTTTAAAGATGAATTTAAATTTAAAATGAAAAAGATTCAGTCTAAAATATGTATCGTATTATAATAATTTTAAGCTTGAATTATGATAAATTTATCCTTTTTTATTGTTGTATTATTTTGAAATTATGGCAACGAAAAAAAAATTAAATTAAAATTAATTTAGATGAAATCAGTTGAAGTTTTAGAGGAAAAAAAGCGTTTATTTTAAACTCATTAATTTTTACAAAATCAAATCTGATTGGATTACAGTTTAACTATGTCTTATGCAAACATAACACTTAATTTAAACATATGTGTGTGTGTGCATGTATATGGTATTTTTAATTGTATTATTTTAATGTTTATTTTAGTTGTTTGTTCAAATATTAAATCATAGGATTTTTAAAAAATATATGTAAAACAATCACGTACATCTTATTTTTTTTATATAACTTTTAATTATTCAACAAAGTCAAGTTAATATGAGTATGTCTATTTCCTCAAAAATCAATCTACGTTATTGTACTATGCTGTTCTTAAAAATGTATTTATTTATGGAAACATCTTTTAATAATAGGCAGCGCTTAATGGTGGTAATAATGTTCCCGAATGATCACTATAATACGCTCTTTATGAGGCATTTATGGTTTTAAATTGTAAAGACTACAATGAGAGGGCAATAATTAAAATATCTCTAGCAACCAGCCATCTAATAATAGTACATCGTAGTCTGTTCGTTATAAATCATCACCGGAGATCTCACTCGGACGCCGCGTGAAAAAAATCTAATGAATCGATTGGGCAATGTAAAAAGTATAGGAATTCAATGAAGCACGTGCTGTTGTGCGATGGATGTTCACAATGGATGGCAGAGCCGTGGGAATATCTATTTAACAAGGTGTATCTCTTATTGTAATGTATAGACGCTAGATACCTCTCGCAGTCCGTTTGTAGATGCCTATGGTCGCTGGGATTCTTAGCTTTTACTCAAACCTGTTGTTAGAGCCAAGAACAGGTCATATTATAAATATCGGTATACATGATTACTGTTTTATTATTTATGGAATCCGACATGTTTCTCTGCAATCTCTGCAGTATTATATTTAGTATGGAGGGATACAACGCTAAGTCGATTATTACTAAATGCATATTATAATATTATCCGACATACTTAGAAAGGTATACATGCAAAATTCAACCCTCAAAAACTAAAAATTCACAAAAAATGTACCATCAAAATCGGTCAAATTTAATAAATTATTTTATCCAATTTTTGCATGGTAGATACCACTATTTCTTTTTAAATCAAATCTATTGTGACACGTGTGATATTCAACATCAATTTCAACCGGTTAATCCATCGAAATATATTTTACGATAAATTTTAAGAAATATTTACCAAGTTTTTTTTGTTGTTGAAATTTGATAGATATTATCACAAGGTGATTGCTGAATTCATTTATAAAATTAAGACATAAGTATGAAAAAATATTTTTAAGAATCAGACTTATTTGCTGTTTAAAATGATTAATTGAAATATCAACAACATTTACGTACGAGGTTAAAAAAAAATACGTCATTTTGTCAAGTCGCTGAATTAAAAAAAAAATCTTCCAAACCGTATCAATCAATTCGAAAGGGGTTTTGTATTAGCGATTAAAGAACATAAATGAAAGGGGAGAATACCAAAGCTAGTAGGTACTTTTTCT
Source organism: Brachycentrus maculatus (assembly GCF_059751285.1). Taxonomy (NCBI): domain Eukaryota; kingdom Metazoa; phylum Arthropoda; class Insecta; order Trichoptera; family Brachycentridae; genus Brachycentrus; species Brachycentrus maculatus. The sequence continues at coordinate 492,069 of NW_028280872.1, forward strand.
TACGAAACTTTCATGGAATTTAGGTATGTACTCGTATATTTAAATATCCTATATTTAAACACAGTGATTGAAAAACGATAAGTCATTTTAACAGCAGTTTAAAAAGCTTTTTAGTGAGTGTCACTAACTTATATTCTGCAATTACCTCTGTTTTAAAACGCAGATCATCATGCACTTTTAATGCATTACGTGTTTATGCATCATACATGAATACGTTATTAAAATCTCAATATACACGATATTGGCGGAAACGCTTACATTCTCAATCAATTTGAGCAAATTTCTCTCAATTTAGGTGATTAAAGAGAGTACGAGCCCTCAGACGCCTTATCCGAATCTGTTAGTGAATCGCTTCTCATGGAAATATTGGTAAATGCATAATCGGTACCATCACACGCCTCTAATACCGGCCCGACTTTGAAGATCGCTAAAACACGATAATGCCAAACACTTAACCGCAATTGCTATCATTTCGCCGGACAGGTTAGGTTAGTACTGGATAACACAGCTGGTATGGTATAAAAGCACATAGAAAATCCGTAATCACACCTGAGGTACCACATGCCTCATAACTCCTGGTACATTCCAATGATGATAGTAAAATATTATTTATTGATTCAGCAAAGGATTTGTAAAATTTAAAGTAAAATACATAGTGAAAAATTATTAAATTTTGTATGATCGAGGCGCTTAATTTTAGTTAAATTATAAAGTCAATTAAAAAATTTACTGGAGTGTCTAGGTATGTCTGTTTGAAATAATGTGTATATTTGTATGCAAAAGAGAATCCCTTTCATAGTGCCTATTAAAATAAACAAGGATTGTAAAACTTATAAATATATACGTTTTATGTTTTGTACTGACATTCTTGGTGGAACTGCATTTCATGTAATAAATGACAATTATATAGTTTATTTACACAGATATTTTATTTGACCAGTGATCGGGTTTCGTAATAACCGATAACATCAGACTGGTAGTGCTATATATGTACCATATATAGCATATTTAATGGGTGAAAAAACGGTGCATAGTAAGGTGCCGTAGAAATATTTTTTTTTCGATTCAGTTTAATATATGTTTTTCTGGCTTATTAATTTTGAATTTCGAAATACAGATCATACAAAATTATGCAACTAAATTTTTTAAATCATTTTAAAAAAAGTTTGGTGAAATACTATGATCTAAGAATTTTGTGCCACCGCATAGAATATGGCAGATACCTTTATTGAAAGTGTACGGAACACAGTGCCGGTTCCGTCCGATGCACGTGGCCTATTAGGGCTAAACGGTGATGATTGGACCACGTGGGAATGTGAGCAGATAATATGATAATGAGTGTCAAATGACCCTAATAAAGCTCTCCGATTTGATGCTGCGTTAAAAAACACGGTAACATTATGCTTGAAGTGGCAAGCGCCGTGGCGTAGTTGGGTAGACGTTCGACTGTGAAACTGGAGTCGCGGGTTCGACTCCCGCCAAGTACAAAATCAATTAAAGAAATATTGATTTTCAATTGTTCTGGGTATTTTTTTAGTGATGAATTTTTCACATTTACCTTCCCATACCTTACTATCCTACCTGCAGACAAGCTTCTAAATGTAGAGGCTTTACGAGATATTCCTTTAAAAAAATATTACACACACACACACAATATACGACTTACAGATTTGATGCTTGCAAGCAAAACCTTCATACTACTATGTTTTCGATATTACATTTTAGTAGATACAAAATCATTAAATTATATTTATCAAACACATTAAATAATTTACTAAGTAACCAAACGTCACGCCGCTTTCTAGCAGGGGTAGGCTGAGAGAATAGAACCCCACACCATTCTGTCTTTGCGAACAATCTTTTATTCTTCTCTTCCACAGTCATGCATCTCCTTATACGTACACGCTGATTATTCCCACTTCTGACCGTTCACTTAAAAGTATTTGAAATATTTGATCATGCCACTTTTTCCTCTGTCTTCCTTTGTTTCTATTACCAACCACAATCGCCTCATAAATTTGTTTTACTATCCATTCTTCCCTTATTCGAAACACGTGCCCAAACTATCTCAACACACCTTACTTAATTTTAACTATAACGCGTATCTCAGTCTTGCATTCATTCCTTACATCATTCGAACATCTATGATACAACGTTTTGACACACATTCATCTGAGAGAACGCATTTCGACTGCATTCAGTCTTCTTTCATAATACTTCAATAAAAATAAATAACATTTTCAGGTAACATATTTAATACATATGCAGGTACTTGTATGATTTATTGCAAGAAGTATCAGGGAGCCATAAGGCTCGAGAAGGTTGGAGAAATCGAGCGCTACTGTTGTCATGCGACCGTTGAAATGACGACATGTACTTATTTACATGTAAACAATGGCTACTTCGAGTCTTGCGATGTACCTGCGTTGCGAAACCGGTGAGCGACATTCGCGAGACTAAGTCGTTACGAAACAAGGGACTCGTGATCATGCGAACATACACTTGCGGAATTTTATTATAATATAAATCTTGCTGACATGTGTGTAAACCCTGAAGGAAACTTGTTACGGTTGTAAAAATACAAATAAATAAATTGAATCCGTAACCATGATTTTACAAACAAACAATTTTCTTCTATTGTAGCGATTGGCCTTAAGGGGGTACTCGCAAACATGCTATTCAGTAAGCGACCGGCTGCGCGAAGAGCCACACGTGTCTCCAAGCACAACTTCTATTTTTAGAAAATATATATGAATTTAAGTTTTCATGTAAATGTTTCTTTAAAAAATATTTTTATAATTTTTCTTGCACTCCTTACCTTTCAATAACTCATTTCTTTTCAAATTCATGTTTTTATTTCGAAGAGAAAATTATTTTTCAATACAAAAAGGTGTATTAATAAAAAAAATGGATTACGTTAAATATTACCTAAGTTTAAAGAAAATTAAGTTGCAATTTATCGTATATTGGACCTTGAGGCGGATTTATGCTTAATATACCGTTTTTGCATTGAAGAAATAAGTTTTTCCTCGAAATAAATATAGGGTTTTCGAAATAAGAGTTATTGAAAAGTAAGAAGTTAAGAAATATTCCAAAAAATTGCATACTCCATTGTATATTATTTTTTTTTTTAAAAGCGCGAAGACAAGTCTGTCTCCTTGCGCTGCCGTTCGCGTTCTCAATTTGAACGCTTAAGATGGTTTAAGAACTTGGCCTTAAGGAAATTTTGAGACTTTATTATTTTTTTAATGTGTAAAGCGTCATGCATCGTGTTACCTACAATTTTATTTTTTTTAATCTTAGGGGTGATATTCAATTATCATTTTTTACCAATTTTGAAATAAAACACATAAATATGATAATAAAAAAAAATTGTGCAACCTGCAATAGCTCGTACGCACATGAGTTTCTGAAAATATTTTTTTTATTATGTGTATATTTAAAACGTATAAAGAGGTAGAAATGATTTAACTGGAATATTCTATTATTAGGTCAATCTTTTTTGTTGTTTTTCTTTTCAACGTAAATTTTTCTCCTGCACTGAATATAAAGGCAACCAGATTCCGAGAACGTATCACGATCTTCATTCTTTCCCCCTCGCACTCCTTTCCTTTCGTATTGTTTTATCTCCCTCCACAATCTTTTGGCATCCACATTTCATATAACACATTTGGATGCGCGATCACGTTGTCTCAACTCGAAACTACAACAGAAAAAGGGCGTAAAACACGATGTCGTTAAAGACGACATTTGCTCTTTCTCCCGTACCAATATCACCCTTACGAACTAGTGTCACAAGCCACTAATTTCAAATATTTCACTTTACTACATAATAAGACACGTATGCACGAATTATTCGTACATTAAATTAACAATTTTTCAAGATTTCAATCTTTTTTATATAATAGTCTTATGAGAATGTCGTGCGTGGAACGGATATTGAATCTAAAAGCAGTTTACCATAAGTGTCATTGTTGTTTAAATAAGTCTACGATATTTGACGTAATACACCTTACAATCTACTTGGAAAATATGCGTCATATTGATGCTTTTTATAGATTAAAAAAAGCGGTTCGAAACAGGTTGGTCTTTGCTTTATACATTGTCTATGGAATCAAATTAAACATTTATTTTATATTAATATCCGAGTATTAATCACGAGTAAAAGTAAATTCGAATTAATGGCATCCATTAAAATAAACGCAATGTCTTTAAAAAGATAATAATAAATCATCTTTATGCTTGCAATATCTCTTATAGGAACGACACGATGCGTTTTTAGAGGGGATAAATTTAATTATTTTGTCGTCATTATCGATGTTTTTTTCAATTGAACGTAAATGCGTTTAGTAAATAAATAAAATCCAAACAAAAGTTTCCAAAATTGATCTTTGACAGACGAAATCGTCCTAGATGGAATGTTATATAAAAATAGTGAAGATAATAATACTTGGGAAGATCAAGCATTTCAAATACTTTAAAATGTCCTATGGTGTCCAAATTGTTTCAACAATATGGATTTGATGAAAATATGGATAGCTTGGGTGGGTTACTGAAAAATATGTGTATTTAATAAATGAAGGTTGTATTCGAACCACCCCCGGCCAGCAGCGGACTCGGCCCGGGGGTGGGAAGAGCGGAACTCACTTCTGGGGCACCCATAAGCACCACCTTTCGGACAAAATTATTCACAGTATGATTAATTTTCAAATTCAAACATTTATCTTGAACCACCCGAACGTTTCAGAAAAAAGTTATTATTTCTGTATACTTAATTTTAGAGAAATTCGTTTTTCTTACCCAATGGTGCATAGGGCACTGCATCGTATAGAAGCAGTGTTATCTTAAACGTTATTTACACGAAGGCAAGGTGATCAGCCTTGTGCTTCAGGTACCAATCCAGGATTATATTAAATAAATATTACTCTTAAAAATCATTGATATTTATTTTGACACTCTTCGAAATCGAACCCGGGACTTACAGCATGGTAGCCTAGCGTGCTAACCACCACACTGTGAAGACAGACAAAAATATTAGAGAAATCACACACTGTTTACTTTAAGATGGATTATATTTCTTTATTTTACCTTGATAAGTACAGTGCAACTTTTCATAACGAGTAATTCGCTTAACGAGAAAAAAAATGTGAAAAAGTTGCTTCCTTAACGAGCAACATTTCACATAACGAGTAACAGAGAAAGGGCAAGCCCCCTTTTCAATATATTCACTTGTGAACCGGGACTTCTGCGCCAGTCGAAATAAAAATGTTTCGCTTAACGAGTAAAATTCTAAAACGAATTATGCTCGTTATGAGAGATTACATATCGCTCACTCCTTTCAAGAACGTCATAAATCAAAAAACCTGATTTTTCAGGAGAACGTTTTTAAAGTTTAAAAATATAACACAATGTATTAAAAATAAATATCAGAGCACTTATTGAACCTTTTACTGTGCAACAGATCTTTTAGGTATAACCTGCAGGTTATTTCTCCATTTGAAAAATATTTCAAATATTTAAAAAAATAATTAAACAATACCATTTCTTCAAAATGCAAAAACAACACTTTCTGCCCTGTAGCGGATTAAGTTAAAAATATGCCCCTTTTGCTGGGATATATTACATTTTCTGGGCAATCCGAAAACATGCAAAACTGAAAATTGACGATTTATGATTTATGACGTTCTTGAAAGGAGTGAGCGATATCTCAACATGTGAGTACTATAATAAACTGCAGAATTCAAACAAGGATGCAATTTCGGATGCAAAATGCAATTATGAGTGTTCATTATTTTGTAATGCGGTTCTGAGTAGGGGCATACTGAGCTTAACTGTCAGTAATCTAAATGTGCAGTAAATTGCACCATCTGATTGCGAGCTGCAGAAACCATCAGACATCTGATGATACTTATCTTATTACTTATTACGAATTGCGATGAGGTATCTCTAAGAGAAACTCTATTTTTACTTAGAGTAATAAGAAGTGTAATAGATACCTTTTTTTCAGGAATCATAATGAACTTAGTCCATAATATTGGTATTGTAAAGGCAAAGGGGTATGTCTGTCTCAGACCAAATTTTACAGGAGAGCAAAAACAAACTTGTGAAATTAAATAACTCATTTGTTTTATATATTTTTTTACGTACATATCTTAATAAAACTAAATAAGTATTGCAACTACTGCTATATCCTTTTGCCAAATTATGGAATACACTTTTGTAGACATTTTGTGGAACAAACTTAGAAAATGAAAAATTTGACAGATATACCCCTTTGCCATTACACTACCGATATATACTCCCTTAGTATTTGTTTTGACATAATCTGGTAATGTCGATGATGACACCATTCATAATAATGACAATGAAATCCGTTACTGTGGATTTTCATCCACAGTAACTGGAATCTTAAATGGAAATTTTAATCATTTAACATTTTAATCTGGCGTTTCTCATGTATGTGATTATAATCCAGGATTCGGATCCCACATACTAATATAAGAGTTTCTGCTTTATAAAAAGCTTCTTTACATCTCACCAATAGATGTCTCTAGTGAAGTTCTAGTGATTCATGAACAAGGTTTCTAAATTGGTTCATATATATAGAACTTCCAAGAATTTGAGTAGTGTGGTTGTCAATAATGGGTAGAATTGGTGAATGTTACACGTGTGTAAAGTGATCACTTAAACCAGCCTATGACGGTCGTAAGCCCCGTAAATGCCCAGACTTCCATATTCTTCTTCATCTTTGATGAGATATCAAAAAATAATATGGAAATTTTAATGTTATAACTAAAAACTTTTTATTAGTTTGACCATTGGGAATCGACATTTCTTCAAGAATTGACTCACTGTATTGATCTTTAATTTCGTATACTATTGAGGTTGTCGTAGATTAAAAAATAGTCTTAAAACCCCAAATTAAAAATGTATTCATAAATCTAAGACACATTTTTATAGACACAAATAGGTACATAGTATGTAAGTATTGGTGTCTAATAAGAGAGGTTTGAAAAAGTGTCGACGATAATTTATATTTCAGTTAACGTTTTCCAGATTTACATTCCTGTAACACTTGGGCCGAGATAACAAGATTCTGAAATTCTAGCACATTCATTTTGTCCGAAGAGTCAATTTGTCAATCCTATCTTTAACGGGTCGTTAGACAGAATTTTTCAATGACTTCATTTCACTAGCCTGCTGTGTCACCGAATATTTATGTTTCATATAGAAAACACACATAATATCTTAACTAATATAAACAGGTAGGTACATCGAAGATTTATTACTATTCGTATTCAAAATATACAAATAAATAAACAAACTTCAACAAATAATCATCGAATTAAAAAGTTTGATGTAGTTATGTAAAGATTTAATTAAAAAAATGTAAATTTATTAATATCATGAATAAATATGTTTTCATGTGTGGGACTAATTTTAAACTATTTAAAATTATCCTTTGTTCAAATCACAGAGATATTCAATGAAAAAGTTTTTTAGCCACTTTAAAAGTGTACTCGTGTACCTTACTTGTATTTTACTGATTTTATTCCGAAGATTGTAAAAATTGTAAATATTTATTGTTTATTTTCCCTGCAACATTCTTTTATAAGTTTCCTTTGAATTGTACCTACATAACATGCGAGAATGACAACGTTTTGTCAACGTTGTTTACGACCGAAATAACCTTGTATATTTTTGCTGCAACGGCCTATAAACGAAAACCATTGGGTAAAAAAATTAAAAATATTTTATTATTTAAAATCTACGACTTAAAGTTAGATTAACAAAGTTTAGTTTATACAAAATTATAATACCATGTATGGATATTATTATGTAGTATTAAATGCCAATACTTAAGACGGTTTTGACACGAAGGCATTCGCACGTAGGAGCTATTAAACTTAGATTGTTATTGCGCCTTACAGGTGATGGTTTGAAGCCGAACTTACAAGGTTGAGTACCGAGTCTACATACAATCTCCCTTATTACATAAACAGTACTATACTTAAGTAACAAGCGTAAGTAAAATTATTATTATCTATGGCAAAAAAAACACAAATCTATATTTTATGACAGATATCACAACAAAGTGTTTAAACTGTACAAAAAAGTATTACCGTTTTTCCTTTACTAGATATATTTAATGAATCATTAGATCAAAATCTTCGAAAAAACTTTGTTTCCATTCATTTCATCTCATTTCCCTGATATTCAAGATTTACAATGATTAAAATTGTCAAACTTCTTAAATTAAAGGCCAAATAAGAGGACGAAGTAAGATTATATAAAAATAACTAGGAGAGTTGGTTAGTCAAACGGTATGAACCTCGAAATGGAACTGACAGTTTGTAATTTAGATCTATTTGAACTTAAAATTCGGGCCCGACCAATCTGTGATATTCAATTTTATATAATTTAATTATTCCATCTTTGGGTAAAAAAAATGCAATTCAAAATGAAAATGAAAATTTAAAATTAAATTAAATTCACTTAAAATTCATTTGGACGAATTTCCATGTCATGGGAAAAATCACATGTGGTATATATGAGAATATTATATTAGGTGTCTCAGGCATGTAGAAAAGTGAGAAGGTACTCGCATAAATTTGAAACAATTAATAAACCATAACCAATTAGGTCACTAAATTAATACTTGTTGATGTCAGCGCAATTCTTTTATAAGAATAATCATCGGATTTGGATAACGATTACAATAAAAAAACGTCATGGCGTTAATAATACATATTTACTTTTCAGCATCTGTAGATTGAGAATCGATAAATTTAAATTATCGTGGTAAAACGTCATTTAAACATTACAGTTTGTATACAATGTTTTAATCTGTATTGGATACTTTTTGTCGAGTTGTATGAAACAAGCTATGGTGAGGCATTGAATTACTAACCTTCGACCTGACCATGTGCAATGTGCAAGCCACATTATTTGTGCATATATAAGTAGGTACCTGAGTGCTGTGTGAGTTGTTTATTATGAAGAAAAAAATATTAAAAATTAAAATTACGATAGTAAATTTTGATCTATAAAATCGTAATTTTATATTTTCTGTAGACTGCATATAAAAAATCTGAAATTATATGTTTTAAAAGCCAAGAAAAATCTTTACAATTATTTTGTAGTTAAGAACTGTATTAATTAGCCCTCATTATAAATCGATATATCGAATAATTATGTGTACCTAATTTTAATATGGGGGATTTTATTGTTTGTCTTCAGATATATAAATGAATGCACGTACCATAAGGTATATAAATAAAACATATTAATAAGAAACTTTTTCACTACATGGAACTTAATATTTAATATAAACAAAATGTATTTTGTTAAATTAATACATGATTTAAAATATAATTAAAACATTTCACAGTACTCTCTTGACACTGCATTAAAAGCTCGAGTGGAAATAAATGCGGATCATGAGTGTTTATTTGATTATAAAGAGAATATTGTAATCTGTCGGAAATTGATTAATATGAGCGGCTTATCTCTGCTATCTGCAGGTAAGTACAAAAATTGAAAAAAAAAAACTAACGAGAAAAATTCTGTTCATTTTTCGGTACAAATTACGTATTTGTATTGTATGTATCATGTTTACAAAAAAACGTTAAAAATTGCTAAAAAGATCCAAACTGTAACAATAAAAATCAATACTGCTCTCGTCAAATTGTGCAACCAACTTGCATAATACCTGAACCAAAATCCCTCACCATGAAACCCCCTAGCATTGTGTAACAAGTTCCCCATGCGCTATGGGTCAAACTTCAAAACACACATCCTTTTGTTGGGTGTTTCTTTCAGGGTCAAAACAGGTTACGTAGGGTACCTTGCATAGGACGCTATGGGATCCCCAGAATTTAACAGTTGTTTTGTGCTATTAACCTTAAGCCCGTGTTACTATTTTAATCTTAATTGCGGGTTTTGTTGTGCCTTTTTGTATTTTTTTTCTTTTTTTGTTGGGCGATGCGTTTCATAGGATCACGGATACAGACTGAGGAGGAAATAGATAGGTAGATTTACCTTGATATTATAATGGATAGTGTTTGATCCGATGTGATGGATGCCATTATACGTGAATGGGGATAGACACATTATGAATATAGAGAGTATGCTAGTGTCATAACATATACTTCATTATTTTTTGTCATCAAATTCTTTCAATGTGTACATTTAAATTTGCCCAAATAATTTGGAAATTCAAAAGAAGCATCCCAATTATTAAATTAAGAAATAAATCGGCTTCAAATTATTATAAATTACTAGGAAAAATAAAAAGGTAATATTTGTTGATTTTTAACTCCGCTACATTTTTTTAAATACGTATTTACGTTAGTTGATTGAGCATTAAAAATAATATACATCGTCGTTTAAAACCTCAATTTAATAACGTAGACTCCTTACATAGAAAAAGCGCACGATGCACGAATGGGATAACAAGATGTAAATTATTTCTTTTTAAAAATGAATTTAAATCAAGAAATCTTTTGTACCCATTTTCAGTGATCTCTGAATGATTTATTATACATAATCAATCATGTATGATTTATACATATAATATGATAAAATGTGGTTATACGGTTAAGAAGTAACAACTATGCATTTTTATCGAAATTCATATATCACGTTTTTTAGAAAATAACCTGTAAATGTGCGGTATTTCAAGATGCTAATTAAATGAAAATAATAAGAAAAATGTATGAATTATATTACGATGTCTACAATCGAGTTTAAATTTAACAAAATGTAAAAGTTTCATGTTTTTTTTGCTGCAATGATTAAAGAAAACACTTGTTTTTTACCACTTGAGTTTTATTATAGACTACATGTTTCTTTTTTTTTTTGCTGTTTAAATAAATATTGTAATTCGGTGAAGTATCGCCTGATTCAAATGTCTTGTAAATGTCATTTAAAAAAATAAAATCTGTTAACAATTGAGTTTTCAACCGAGACATTTGATAATGAATTTTGCAGACAGGATACTATTCATATATGAATCTGTACGTATACTGCATATGTCCAGTTGACAAACGTCAAATATGATTGACGTACGACGCCATTTGCAAATATTATAACATCTTCCAATAGATTGCTTAATTTTGTGCAATCCTGATTAAGAAAACTTTTGAGTTTATTAATGTAAACACGACTAGTTTAGAGAACAGCAGAGATTAACGATCCAAACATAATGGACAGTATGTTTTGTTGTTTAGACATATCATATTTATGTAGCATTCAACTATTATCTTAGTGAAGTTTCTCAATTCGAAACAAATCATTTGTCTTGGAACATTATGAAACGCACAAACGTCGAATATGATTGACGTACGATGCCATTTGCAAAAATTATAACATCTTCCTTTCTTCTTCTTCCTGGCTACATCCCAGCTTTTTTTGTATGGGAATTGCATTTATTATTTACCTTGCTTATTACGTACAAGGTTTATAGATCATCTAGTGGATTTTGTTTCTTCTAGCCAATTAAATATGTTTTTATTCACAGGAGCATATTTGGGAACAGGAGGGATAATCTAGTTTGGGCCAATCGGAACTTCTCAGCGTTTGCTCATTGCTGGAAGCAAACCACGTAAAACTCCTCAGGAGAAGGATACATCCGAGCTTATTGGCCTTGTAGACTGCTGGGGTCAGCTCTCCTCATCCTCGGGTTATAGGTCCTTCTGTCCTGGACAACGTCACCTAAGCCATGCCTTCGAATCATGTTATCTTTCTACATCATCCATAAACTCCTTCTTCTAGATAACATTCAATGAAGATCCATTTATATTGCCTGGTTAAAAAATTTTAACATCTTCCGATAGGGTGATCAATTTTGTGCCACCCTGTATGTGTTGATATTATATTATGAATATTCAATCAAAGTACATACAAAACATGTAGCAAAGTCTGTTATTTTTTCAAACGTTTTATTTTTTATTACTTTGTTAATCGTCGAATAAAACAGGGCCCACTTTGTGTTGTACATCAAAAACGTGTGAAATATTTATTGGGTCGGTGATTAACGTGGAAGTATTTATTGATTCGATGATAATAATGGTTGTACACTATATCATACAGGTGTAACGAGGCGGGACCTCATGCTGCTTCTCGGCTGGAGTCTCCCGTCTGCTCGGGCACCAGGAAACCTCGACTCGAACCACAAATTATTCTAATTTATTCGATCCATATGAGAGGCCGAGGTTATTGATTATGCTATCCGGATAATGCACCGCGGTAAAACAGAGATATTTGTCAAAAATCGTGTGAACTGATGGTCAAATTTATATGTTAATTTAGCGTTTTTATTTATTGGTTTTTCTTAGCGCAGGAGTGATCACCTTGCCTTCATGTAAGTAATGATCAAGAAAACACTGCGTCAATACGATGCAGTGCCCTATGCACCTGTAGGTGGGGATAAAGATAAGATTTTTTTCTTGTTATTTGATGCATAGTCTATGAATGAAAGGACGAGGATATAAATGAGTTCATATTCAGTTGTACATTGTTTCACTAGAGCGTATATATTGCATTAATTAACTTGGCAGTCACTTTATGGTAAAATCTTTCCATTTTTAATTTATGTATTACTTGGTAAATACCACTATTTCAAAATATTTATTTATATTTTGTTCATACAACAATCATTAAAGTCATTTTAAAAAGAAAAAAGCCCAGACAACAAAATTCTTATTGTAAATATTCAAAATATTTTTTTTTTTTAAACTATTTTTTTAGCAATTTAACAGTGAAAAACACTAGAATCTATAGAAAAAACATCTTTGAGATAATAAAATGCATTTCCAAACGATTCCAACAGAACTTCAAATATTTGGGAACCAAATACTTCAATAACCTTCCTAAATAAATTAAATGCATAACATAAATTTAAGTAGAAAAAACGACGTTTTTTTAATTAATTATTTTACTCACAAAAATAAACAATAAGTGTAAGTGCATCTCCAGCCACAAGAGTTTAGTCTCTTCATTGGAGAGATCAGTGTAACTAATTTTAATATTGCCAAAAGCAGAAATGTCCAGCAAATAAATTAAATTATAAAGCAATCTTCGAACCATATTTTAATAAAACAAAATAAAATGTATATTTTATGTGTTTTCAAGATCAATCTTATATTATTTCACAACAATTATTGATATCTGATGAACGTCCAGACGTTTTTCTTATCAATACTGCTACTCGCAATGCACAATGTCCTTGCACGCACTCCTTATTACAAAAGTACTACAATTAAATATTGTGAACTTGCAAGTGGCATACAATGTAATCGTCATAAGTGTCATGAATTAAAAGCAACGGAAGTTCTAATAGGATCGAGTCCTCGGACACAATTTGTGGACCCTTGAAGATAAAAGGAAGATAAAATTGCGCCAGACAATAAGCTAATAACACAATTGGACTGGGATTCCGTGCGGAAGTTAACGCTTTAACATTTAAGTGAGGATAATTTTAACTCAGCTATTTGCTAAAAAAATATAGTAAAACCTCGAAATAACGGACTAATTTGAGGGGGGGGTGTACGTTAAAGCCGAAAGTTGAATAAAAATATAAACATAAATTTTTTTGGAAATATGAACATTGTATTTATATTTTATTTTAAACAAACACCATAAACGCAAACAAACAATAGAAATTATATTACATAATTTTTTTTTTCTTAAAACAGCGTTTTTGTAATAAAAAATAAGTTCTAAATAAATGTATGATTTTAAAAAGATTTATTAAAATGTGATGAGTTAACAATTAGGTATCAATATGTTTTTGTTTTACACATATTTAAAAAAAACTCCAATATTTATTCAAATAAAAAATTGGGCGTGGGGAGATGTGTGGCCCCTCGCGCAGCCAGTCGCTTACTGAATTCTATGTTTGCGAGTAAGGCCTTAAATGAGTCATATCAAACTTCTATATTCATAAATCCATTTAAACACATATCACAAGAGGAGAGTGGTGGCCGAAACACTAAGAAATATTTTGTTTGCAGAAATATAGTTTTTTTATATTCAATTAAATGATTCATTACTATGGATACATATTGGTTTTTTCCTAATGCCATGAAGTTCTTTTTCCTATAATAAATACGATTTAAATTTCCGACTGCAACGTCTAACACAAATACGAATTTGATTTTCCCACGTATTTTCCGTTGCAAAGAACAACAGTACTAATTTAACTCAAACAATCGCGTATTGCAAAAGTACACATATTCTCGAAATAATGCAAACAGTTGGCCCATAAAGGCATAAATACACACAGAGCCAAGCGCATAATATAGCCCCACTCTATTACTTCAATTACAAAAATCAACGTTAACCCTTTGTGAGTTGTAAACATTTTCAGTCTCAATTTCATACAAAATGGTAATACACACCTACATTTATTCACACTTTATAAGCGGTGTGTAATATAATCCGGTAAGGATCTTGCATACGTTAAAAAAGGGTCTTTGCTTAATAAAAGCTTTCCCAACCCAACCTTAGATAGCTCCAGCGAACTCACATGTACAGATTCATGAGATTAATAGTATATATATATATGTAGGAGTTATGAAAGTTTGAGTCGTGTAATATCAATCATGGGTAGAATCGTTAATGTTGCAATTGTGTAAAGTGACCACTTAACCAGTCGATGACAGGTCACAAGCTCTCTAAAAAAACATATAAAATATTCTTCTTCGTCTCTGTTGAGTTATAAAAAAAATAGTTTAACAGTAAAGATAGGTGTGATCATTTAAGCAAAATCTCTACTTTGGTTGACCTATAAGTATTTGTATTTACGTAATTCCATTTTTATTAGATTTAAGTTTTGTACTGACATTTTTTAGAATAAAATAATGCATAAATAAAGCTTTATAAATATTTATTGTTTCGGCATTAACTTTGTGGTGAGACATGTTACAATGATTAAAGAAAACGCTTGTTTTTTACCACTTGAGTAAAAAACAAGTGTTTTCTTTAATCATTGTAGCTTTATAAATATGAATTTATGTGGAAAAACCATTTACATATGTAATTGTTATTTTATTATATCCATTTTAAATGACAATTTTTTGATTTTTCTGTGCTACCAAATGTTTTAACATTTTTATTTATACCTATTTATTTCTGTATTATATGGTAAAAATAAGCGTTGGCTTAAAAATTTGATACAGAAAAAAAGAGTATAAAATGTTAACTGTTTCACGGCGGGGTTTATGTCTGCATTTTGATAGTGCATTTTGAATTTTGACACGAGTCAGAGATGGTCACGTTGTCTGTGGCATCTTCTGTCACGCTGTCAGACCCAAAACTTAAAACTCCTGACATCTCAGAGACAACAAGACGCTGTTCGGAAGACAACCGGGCTTGAGGAGGAAGAGGGAGGACTCGAGATGAGGATATCTGCATTCCAACGTGAAGAACATAGATTTAACATAATAGTTTCAGAACATACATACAAAACATTAAAAAAAATAAAATCAAAACACGCGATCGTATACTTTCATACATAATTATTCCTGAAATGTGTACAGGAGTCAAAATGTATCAACATATACACAAAATGTTTCAAAAAATTAATGCCCATTACATACAAATCTTGAAAAAATATATTAAAAAAAGACTATTATACCATTGATTATATAAAAAATTAAACCTTGAGTGTAAGTCCCTCACCAAGCACAAGAGCTCAGTCTCTTTTTTGGAGAGGCACAACGAATCTAAAACTATAAGTTTGCCATATGTATAAATGTTTGGAAACTGTATTATGTTGTACTTAAAAATGTAACTTTATTAAATAAATAAATAAATAAAAATAAATATACAACAGTTTAGTAAAATTATTTTATTTTATTCGATTGGAAAAGAACCCTTTTAAATATGCAGAAAGCATAGAAAAAGAAATATTTATGTACTAAAGAAACATATCCCGAATAAAAAAAATGAAGATAGAAGCATGAATTGTATTCAATACTTGGGATATGATATTTTTTGAATTGGTATTTTTAAAAAAAAACGGTTTGAAATGACCGCTGGTCAATATGGGTCTCGCCAAAGTATGGGAAAGTTTTTGGGTCCTTTCAAAGCCGATTAATCACCAAAATCAAAATTGCATAAGAAAAAAAAACGGGTATCATAATACACAATAGTATGATGGTCAGAAGCTAGCCTTGGGGTTATTATTTTCGCTAAAACATTAATTAAAACTACCCTTATTCTTTCATTCCAACCTTTGCAGATTTAGCATTCGGGACCAACCCTTTGAGTTGATTTTTTTCAAAAGATTTGGTATGGTCAGTGTTGGACATCCTTTCAGGCAAACAATGGGATCTTTTTATCTATTTTAAAGAATAGTTTTGTTTACTTATTGTGTGACCTGGCCCCCTTATAAGGGCGAATCCTTTATACTAAAGAGGGACATGGTGTGAATAAAGGGTCGTTTATTGTCATATAAGCTAATTATGTTTCCACACATTTTGTCACGGTCTTGAATTTTTTGCGAATCTCCCATTTGCATATTCCCAATGTCACATTACTTAATCCGAATGGAATTTTGAGCGACCATAACTGTCTAATATTTCGTATATCTGCGTGTGAGTTCCAGTTATTTTTATGGCGGAGAAAGTTTACAAATATTCAGAGATCGTTAGGAAAAATAAGAAATTACTAAGACAAAATTCCGAGACTTTATTTATTTTTTCACTTCATTGTTTTCGTACTAGATTTACATAATTCTTATATAGTAATGGGAATAATAAACGTTAAAATTAGTCGCTTATTTAAGATTTTACTCTCTACAATCCCACACAATATGTAAAAGATAATAAATTATTGAATATGTTCAACTAATAAAAGCTTGGCAGTCTAATTTGAATAAAATATTTAACAAATCACGGTATTTAGAGAAAACGAATTAATTGATTTACCCAGCAGAATGATAAATTAAATTATCATAAATGAAACTGAAAAACAATAATTTTTTTCTCGAAATATTTATCCCATTTTTTATCGTACGTGACACTGTTTAGAAAGAAAATATATAAAGAGTATTCATTTTTAGTTAGTTGTAGGAATTATCATGCTTGAAATCCATGTATTTTTTTTCTACGATTATGTTCCCCTGGTACCTATGCTCACATTTTGTGAAATTGACGATAAAATTGCGCTGCATCGGTAAAATGGAAGATTAGAAATAGATTATCTTAATCTACAGATGAATATGACGATTACCACACAAAGAGCAAATTCTGCAAAAAGTTCTCGTGAAACAAGTTATTTTTTTAAACTCGTACTGAAAATGATGATCGCTAAAGTTGTCCAACTATTCGAAACCCGCTTGTTCCTTCGCGAATATTTGCATATCCTTAAAGTTGTGTAAAGTCCGTTAACGATTAGGACGCCAAATAATAGAGTCCACAACAATAGACTGCCTTGTCCCTCTTTCTTCTTGTGCTCCTGTTACTATATACCGGTCTCGCTAAGTACTATCCCTTGCCCTTTTGTCTTCCTGGTCATCAATCATCGATTCTTTTGTGTCCCATCGCTAATGCGGTAGTATGCGAAAGTGATGGGAGACTATTATTTCAGGAATTATTATCGTTTTTTTCCTACCGCGGACAAACGGTAGCTGCCGACTAATACGAGTATACGGAGAATGGCACGAAATCACGATATGCATATTCATGGGAACATTATCCGATTCTTAATATTGAATCCAACTTGACACACCTAAAATATTCGACATTAAAATTCTAAATATTTCTTTATTTGCGAACCACATTAAGCTCATTCAATTCAAAATACTATTTATCAAACATCAATTTAATATATAATAGCATGCTATGATTTTTTTTTAAATCTTTTCTCTAAAATATTTTTTTTAAATAAAAATAAAACACCAGTATAAGACCTTCTTTTAAAGTTTATTTTTACGTTAGTAAACTGAATTTAAAAAGAAATAGTTGTAACAAAAAGTCTAATTAAAATTAAAAATTAGTTTCCATATATATTTTTAAACACTCGTAAAATACAACCTTTTTGTGTTTATTGATGAAAATACGAATATTTTGGAGAACTACAGATATTTTCATTAACAGATGATAATACAAACTAGTGATTGTTCCTGATGATGAGAAAATTAGCACTTTTCAAAACTGGTAGTGTTTATATTAAAAACTCAAAAAAATGGTCATACAAAATTGTTCTATTTTTATATGAATATAATTACACTAGCCCAAAAGGTTGATAAATAATAAAATTAATTTTATCTTGTGATTATCTAAATATATTTATTTCTTAATTAGTAAAAATGACGATTTTTATCACAAAGAGCGGTAATTCCCAAGATAGCGCTAAAAGTCTTAATAATGTACGTTGGTCGTTCGTACTGTAAACGTAGGAAGGTTTTATACCTGTTACTAGTGTCATGTCAGTTACAAGAATCGCATGCTAAGAGACTGTAAAACTTTACCGGCGATTATGGAAATAAATGAACGTATGGGAGGTAAAGGAGAAGAGAATTGCGACTGAAAAGCGTTGGACTGTTTGTACATATAAAATACATACTTAAGTAAACATCTTTTGAAATTCTTATTCATTGTCACTTGGCTTTAATACGAGAACAATTTCCACAGCAAGATATTGAAATAAAATTAATATCGAAAAGAAACATTGGCATCCTTAAACGTAAATTTTACTAACTGATATTGGTAATAATACGATTAAATACCATAATAATACACGACTTTGAAGAAACAAACATTATTGTCGATAACTACGCAAAGGCAAGGTGCAGTCCTGCGCCTCAGGTACCAGTCAATAGTGATATTAAATCAATACTAGAGCGAAAAATCACTTATATTTATTCTGATCTCTAGCACTGTAGTCAAACGCTAACCATTGCACTATGGAGGCGGACATTATAATATGTCTTGTCAGTCTTGTCTATCAGCGTTAAGCTGTATTAAGAAAAGTTTAAAAAAATCAAATCAGAAAAACAAAAAAATGGTAAATTAAACGAATACTAACTGGCTAGAATGATTATAAAGTATGAAAATCCATAAAATTATATTTTTTTAATAGAAGAAAAAAGACTAAGGTTTCATTTGATTTGCATAAATAAAACTCTGTGCAAAAAATATAGAATTTTCTTCAACTAGCGTTTCGAGTTAGATAGATGTCTAATGGGAGTTAGTTAGAAAAAAACGGCTACTACTAAGCTTCAAGCGATTCGGCTTAGGAGTTCGTAGTTCAGACGTCCACACTCGCGCCGACGAGAGAAAGCCTCGGTTCGTATGGCTCGCCAACCCCGAGGCTATTTACCTTTCACACAGGCCCCGAACCATGCCACTTTCCTCACGAAGCCGTCCCTCCCTCCACTCGACTACCAGAACCTTCCTCGACCATATACGTGCGCCAGCCACCTTCGCGAGGGAAACCAGAAGAAGATAAGAACCAATAACCTTATCTCGGAAGATGGTTGTACAGGTTGGCGCAAAATTAATCAACCTATTGAAATATATTTAATTTTTTATTTTGGCATTTTCTTTGTAGTAAGACATAATGAAATTGTAAAAGAAAAACACCTGTTTTTTATATTATTTTTTGACATCTCATCAAAGATGAAGAAGAATATGGAAGTCTTGGCATTTACGGGGCTGACGATCGTCAAAGGCTGGTTTGAGTTATCACTTTACACACGTGTAACATTCACCAATTCTACCCATTATTGACAACCACACTACTCAAATTCTTGGAAGTTCTATATTTATGAACCAATTTCGAAACATTGTTCTTGAATCACTAGAACTTCACAAGTATATATAAAATTCATATTAAGACCTGAAGATGGAAGCATAGCTTTCGAAACAAGTCGTCAATATAAAATAAACTCGAGTGGTAAAAAAACAGGTGTTTTTTTTACATTTCCATTGAAATATGGTATGTAATTTTTGGAAATAGCGTTGTACGTCAATCATATTCAACATTTAGGAACTAAACAGCTGCAGTATACAAATAAATTGATAAAACGGGCACAAACGTGTATTAACACTGGCCACAGCGACTTGATGGATATCATCTTTTTCAGTAATCAAAAAAATTGTTATAGTCCAAATAAAGATACCTATTAGTCAAAATGTTTTTTTTTATTTAGTAAAAAAGTTATTAAAAATCAAAATTGAATGATTAATTTTGCACCACGCTGTAGAAACGGATCAAACTGGGACGCTGAAATGGACAAACCGGTAAAAACACTACTCATATTGTAAATTGCATCATATGTACATATATTATAGTGCAGGTAATACATTATTAGCTAGTTACTCCGTGTTAGATGGCACCAATTATCGAAATAATCGTATGGATGCCATTTTACTAATAACTACATACGTAATTTACTTGTTGTTATGATTCAGTCTGGTTAAATGGAAAAGAAAGAAAAAAGAATGAAAATATTTCAAATACTTGAAAGTGACCAATTTCGTTTAAAGTATCAATAATATAGGACAATTAGCAGAAATTTAGAATAATTACATGTAAGTATGCACTTATTTCATATATTACTTATTTGTTCATTTAAAAAATATCAGTATAAAAGTTGCTTATGTTATTGGTGCTAATAATTGCTTTTTATTATATTTTGTTTTTTTAAGTAGTTATGATAACATGTTTTTTTTTTTAAATCACAGTAAAACAGTAATTTGGCAGAACATCGAATGATAAAAGTTGGAAAGAAAACGTCGTCGGTCGAAATAGTCACAGGTGTCAACGATCAATAATTATATTTTTAAAGAAATATTTTTGGCGTAAGATTACCTTCGTATCGTATGTAAGAATGAGAAATTGAATTATCGACCTCTAGACCCCAATTGAGTCACAATCTGATTTTAGATTTCGATAGATATGTATATAAACGTCTCTACTAATCTATTGCTGAGAGTCACAATAAATTATTTGTCTAATAGCTTTATCAATCTGGTATGCGAGTAATAACTTAAATGTTATCACCGCGTCATCTCCACAATAATCAAGAATTATGAGCTTTCGAATGATGTTCCTCATTCCTATCATGTCGGATTGCACCCGCTGATTGCATTTCATCAAAATTGCACAAAAGCGATGCATCATCCGGGACGACTCGCGAAACCTACTGGTTTCTTTGTAGGTACGAGTGCATATTATATACATGATGATTTCTGAAGCAAAGGAGGCAGAATCACCATCTAAAGAAATAGTGATAAGAATTATGATAATATCATGTAATGAGTGATCTTGATTTGAACATTTAGTCATATTTTTCGACAACAGCCAAGATACGCTCCTTCAAAGAAAAAAAGATAATATGTTTATACATGTATATATTATATAAATACGATTTATGGTAGATGCTCGAATGGTAAAATGAGGAAAGAACGCAAAGCCAAGATAAGCATTGGCAATAAAATTAAGAAAGTTATGTTCAAATGGATTGAACACGTGGAGCGAATGAGTAAAGAAGGAACGGCTAAACAAATATTTGAGGCTAATGTAGTTGGGGAAAAAAACAGACGAAAACCAAGGAAGACTTAGCATGAACAAGTA
Source organism: Brachycentrus maculatus (assembly GCF_059751285.1). Classification (NCBI taxonomy): domain Eukaryota; kingdom Metazoa; phylum Arthropoda; class Insecta; order Trichoptera; family Brachycentridae; genus Brachycentrus; species Brachycentrus maculatus. The sequence continues at coordinate 513,657 of NW_028280872.1, forward strand.
CTACAAATACTTGTGGACAGGTGAGAAGTCATGAAGAGATGGATGAATGTGGAAGAGGTTAAGGATGTTTTAAAAACAGAATTGTGTGGCTTTATGTTTATCTGCCTACTCCATTAACGGTATTTTTTTCGGTTTTATTATTAGAATTTCACCTAATTTTAACTGTGTCGATGAGATGCAATGCCCTAAAAACACTATCTCTTGATATATTTTGTACATCAAAAGCATTGTTAACTTTGTGGTATGGTTATATAACAGTCACCTTATCATTCATCGTTCACTTTGTACACAAAGTATTACAGTACCACTTTATAAATGGTTTTACACAAAGTGAAAGATGAATGATAAGGATTGTGTTTCTATGGTATCTCTTAAATTACGATTAATGAACTACAAAGCTTTAACGAAGTGTCAAAAGGTAAGTTTTATAATTAACATAGTCATTTCAGATCAAATCCTACATTTAGAATTTAGCAATCGAACTATAAGTAAGGATTAATGATGGAATTATTATGGATTTTTTAATCTGTATAAACAATTATTATATGACACCAAATTATGAGCATAACATAAAAAAATATCCGTAAATGGTCACTATTCTTTTGTAAAAAATACAAATATGATATTCGAACCGTTACGAATGACCTACTGATAGTCTCTGTAATTACCAGGAGATCATCCTGTAGTTACGAAAATGGTATCTTATCTTCCACGACGATGGTATAGGCCCCAATCCACACCAGCAATCATACCAGAACACATCACATTTACCATAATCACACGGGTGATTTAGCGTTCGCCTATTGCGGATAACGGTCCTCATAGCGCTGGCTGCAATGCAACCTACAATGTACAATGCACAGCATGGACACTGCATATTTACACATGCAGCGTGCAATATCTAGGTATACTGCATAATACAAACTGGCTGGGAAGCGAAGAAGCAGCATACCACGGGTCGATCTAACATATTCTTAAGGTGCAGAAATCGCAAACTCTGACCCAATGTCGAAACGGGATTAACTCATTTACTACAATTTTCTTGCATTCTATTATATATAGATATATAAAAAAATCAATAAAAAAATTCTAACCTTCAAATGAAATACATAATACAGCATTAAAATTTTGCTTGTTTTAGAAGCTAAAACCTACTTTCATGCTAGGATTTTTATTTTATTTTTTTAAATCAAATTTATTGATTTTCTTTTGTCTTGATTTTATCGAAACTAAAGCTAAGTCCAAATCGATATATTTATATCATTTAATATTGAACTCCTTGTACAGATTAAATTAACATTGGCGGGCTTATTGCTAAGAACCAATGTCTATCAACCAACCAAAACAGACTAGCGATAGAGGTCAAGGTACTTTACTGCTTCTACATGAAAAAAATACATATATTATAATGGATTACAATAAAAAATACAATATCATTTATCTGTGTAACAGTGAAATCAATTAACAGAGGAAAACAAGGAGGAAGTATTAGATAAGGAATTGACAAGGAGAGGTAAAAGAAAACCAGAGAAGGTATAATAAAAAAGAAAACAGGCGAGAAAAGGTTTCCAAATTTCATAAAATTCATCCGATATTTATGAGTAGTATAGAAGTGGCATAAATTGATATTATGAAGGATAAATGACTACTGTGTTATGATCTTTTCTTTTCCCTACATTATACACCTAGAATTGTATTAGAAAGTAATGCATCGTTGGACTGATGCAATTTTATCTTAATCATGCACAAAAGTGAAAATAATATAATCAAAATATCTGATCTTTAAAAAAAATTGTAAGCTTTTGAAAACTAATCGGTAAAAAGTAATCATTTTCTTTCAAATTGGACAAAATAGCCATATTGTTATGGAATCTATGAAGAATCATTTTGTTCTGATTTTTAATTCGCTGAAATCAACCAATTCCCAATGGTTATCGTCCCCACACCGAGTAGTTTCTACAAGAAAACAACGAAGTTAATTGGCAATGCATCTAAGAGATATCATCTGCATATAATATGTGTATGCAATTTCTTCCCAAGCGATATTTTCACATATAGTGACCATATCTCCTGCCGATATGCAAATTTCCATACACTTCTCGTAACTTAGATGAGATTTCTATAATTTAAATCATTTAGAATAACTTGTTGTAAATTAATACAAACTTAACACTCTCCTTATTATTCACCGTTATTATTTGACCCCCCCCTGGGAATCGAACCCGGGTTTAACTATACAAAATACAAACTTAATTCGTAAGATAGTTTCAACTTGTTTAGAAAATCTTCTTACTCTTATCCGCGTCAAATGGTGCATAGGGCACTGCATAAAATTGATGGGATGTTAAGTTGTTCGTTAATTATAATTCATTAAGGCAAGGTTATCAGTCTAACGCTTCAGTCCAAGTCTATGTAAAACACATATTAGAATGATAAAATACATAAATTTATTTTGACCCCCCTGAGAATCGAACCCAAGACTTCCAACCAAATGCGGTAACCACTAAAATATGTAGGCGGACAAATTTAGAAGTATAAAGTATATATATTCTGAAAAATTACAACATAAATCCTTAATTTATTCTAATTTAAAGTATCGATAATGTGTATGAGTACATTCTATGTACATTTTAACTAAAAAAACTCGTTGAAATATGTCTAACATATGGTGGTTAGAATAAAAATTATTAATTAATTTGTCTATTTTAAGATAAATATATTTTTCGTGAGGTAAATATATATTCTTCTTACTTGTATTTTTAGACAGAGTATAAAAATTATGCCATTTAAATATTATAATTAATTTCCGTTATTATAAATAATTTCATTAGCCTCCCAGTATTGCAATTGAATAAAATTGGTTCTGTGAATTTGAAAAGCTGTATTTCTTATCGAATTATGTCATTCTAAGTCCCACGTCTCTACGCGGAAAGCTAATTAGAATAGCGAATGAATTCATTCCACCGGAAGCCTTACTGTGCATGAGAGCCTACTTTAACGTCTTACGACGAGTGTGGTAGAAGAAATGAATTTCAAGTGTTACCTGACGGGGAAGAAATTAAGATGAAACGAATGAGAAAGAGAAATAAGGGTTGAGAAACATAATTGAATTACCAGATATCCTTTTAATAAAACTTAAATCAATGGTTTGATATGTTAATATGTTAATGGAATTCCTATTCATATTTCGTACATACTCTTATATTTTATTATTTATTGATTCGCCAATAACTTGATGATTGCAACACTTCTATAAGATCACTTTCGACGTACATTTATTTCTACATTTAAATTCCATACATAGATATAGACTCCGTTCTTGTCAAAAATGTTTTTTTTCGTGTTTGATTTCTAAAAGTCCATTTATGGGCGCTTACGTAAACATATCACATTTTTATGTATTGTCTAAGATTTTCTGTGTTCTTAAGATGTTAATTAAATAATTATTCTTATCCCTCAGTCCATCTTATTTTTCAATGGTGTCTTATGTACCTACGGTAGTTTTATTTCATGCTTTTTCAATTTTTCGTATTTTTTTGTATTCATTAATTTATTTGCTAGATATTTTCAACGATGAGAGATAAAAACCATATTATTGTTTACAATTTCATCCTTAATTCATTTTTATGACCTTCAAAACTTTGAAACAATAGAAATTAATATTCAAATGTAGTAATTAACACATAATTAATAATATGACTATGACAAAAAGCCTATCCCCTATCGTCCATGTCAACATTGATAAAAAAACAGCTTCTACCCCTTCTTATTATCCTTCAACGTCCAAAGAACACAAGTCGAATATTTAAGCCAAGCTTTACATACGATATTTGTCAAAATAGATTTTAAGAAAAAATGGTATTTACCAAGTAAAATGATATATTAAAAATATATAGACTTTACCACCAAGAGACTGCCAATTCAATGTGTGAAAATATAGTAACAAAATTATGTAGAATTAATTCTAAGCATTTTTACATGAAATTAAATTATGGAATTTAAAAAAAAAAATGTTCTATTGAATATCAAATAATTACTTCATCTTAAGCGCAGTGATTTTGAGTTGCCTTATTATCTAAGTAGGTATGCTTATTATTTATTATTACATTATTCAACAAATGTCTCAAATTATGACGGCGATTTAAGAACAGATGACGTATCATGAGATCCGACAAAGAAGAAGAATAAAAGGCCACCAGCACCCCATCACCTCATAATAGGTCACCTGTGGAGAGCCCATTGTCCTTTCCGTAGCACAATGCAATAAAAAAATCTCGTCAAGAAACAATATTGAAATTCGTGAAGAGAAAAGGTTGTACGCAGAAGAATGAACTCGGACCCCTGCGAACGACGAAATGTGATTCACGGCACATAAAGGTTAACAGATTCGGTGTTTGGGTAATGGGTAATGACAATGGGCGTTTAGGAATGTGAATTATCATTTGGGTGCTCAACTCTTAACCGGGCTTATTTTACTACACGAAGAAATGAAAACCATTGCAACAATGATATTACTACGTAAAATGGTACAAAATCTATAATATTCATAAATTATTTTTTTAAATTACTTGGCTACACATATAAATAATATAACTAACTAACTAACCATCAGGCAGAGAGAATCGAACGCCACACCACTCTGTCTTTGCAAACATTCTTCGCCTCCTCCACATTCATGCATCTCTTCATACATACCCGACGATTATTACGACTCCTGGCCCGTCCGCTTTCAAGTATTTGACATACCAGATTATGTCAAGTTTTCGTCGGTCTTCCTCTGCTTCTTTTTCCAACTACATTCGCCTCATAAATTTGTTTAACCGTTCTTTCCTCATTCTTACGTTCCACATGTCCCAAATATTCAAACTGTGTTTATAAGTAATAAATAATACAAAATTTATATAAAACCATATTGAGTAACTTCTAGTATGTGGAATATTGTGGATGGATATCAAAGTCGGGCGACAAACTAATAAAAAGTATTAAAAACCTCTAGTACACGACTACAATATGATACCCGCTTCAGCCACAACGAAGGGTTGATGGCCCAAAAAATGAATACTAAATATGGAAGGAGAGCACTACAATACACAGTTCCGAGTATTTAATTTTTTTTTAAATTTATTATCATTTTTATTTAATATGTCACATTAATTAGGCAATTACTGAGCAGTAATTTGTTATTTTAATTGAAACACGTTTTATAATACATTTTAAGAATTGGTGGTATTAAAAAGTCAAATATAGATTCAATATTACTTATAAGTAAACAAAAATAAATAAGTTGATTTTTGTAAATGCGACTAGTTTTTAGAACCACAGATATTGTCACCAATAGGTGAATATACAAGTGTTTTACAACATTTTGAGTGTCCAAATACTTGTTCACAAAATCTGGATTATCTCCAATTACAGGAGTTATTTTCATATTATTTTTTAACATCTTATCAAAGATGAAGAAGAATATGGAAGTATTTATTATTAAGCTTATAATACATGATTATAGGCTTAATGATAAAAATGAAAATTGTATTTTCTGGCGTTTCTCATGTATGTGATTATAATCCAGGATTCGGACCTCACATACTAATATAAGAGTTTCTGCTTAGTAAACAACTTCTTTACATCTCACCAATAGATGTATCAAGTGAAGTTCTAGTGATTCAAGAACAAGGTTTCTAAATTGGTTCAGATATAAAAAAAACTTAACTTTTCATATATAAAAACCGAGAATTTGAGTAGCGTGGTTGTCAATAATGGGTAGAATTGGTGAATGTTACACGTGTGTAAAGTGATCACTTAAACCAGCCTATCGTCAGGTCGTCAGCCCCGTAAATGCTCAAACTTCCATATTCTTCTTCATCTTTGATGAGATGTTAAAAAATAATACAAGTGTTTTTATTTTCATATGTTAATAATCCAATTATTCCACAAAGTTAATGCCAAATCAATGAATATAAATATATTTTCACATCTTGTGTTCATCAATTTAACCTCATTATTCGTATTAATTATTACCAACTACACAGTATAATTGAAAAACATTTTCTTAAAACGTAAAGTAAAACCATAATATCCTTGTGCATCTTTGTAGTTAATTGTTGTTATGGCACCTCCTTTATATGTTACACATTTAGTTATTATTCTTGTGTTATACGCTCGATTATACGGATATGTCTTGTTTTATTAAATTCCATTCTTTAGCGTTCATAATTAGTGGTTCGCCATCAATCTTGCTGGAATCATTAGCAAGGATTGATGGTAGATAGAATTCTTAAGAACTTCATACCTTCGTTAACTCTTTAAGACCTAAAATTAATATCAGCACGTAGATTTGCAATTAATTTTTTTTTTTAATATTTAAGATTCTTTGTTGTTGAGTATTTTCGTTGTCAATTTGAAATTATTCATAATTTTTTTTTATAATTTTTTTTTATAAAATCAGATACTGGACTATTGATCCTACGGGTGATATATCTATATTTTCATGGAGTTAGCTATATTTATACGTACATAGTATATGTCCGCCTCCGTAGTGTAATGGCCAGCACGCTTGGCTACCGTTCAAGAGGTCCCGGGTTCGATTCTCAGGAGGGGGTCAAATAAATATAAGTAATTTTTTCACTCTAATATTTATTAAATATTACCATGAACTGGTACTCAAAGCGGAGCGCTAATCACATTTCTTCATGTGAGTTATCTCAATCGTTAAGATCGAGATAACTCTGCATTTATATGATGCAGTTCCCTATGCACCATTGCGGTGTGGATAAAGGTTTAAAGAAGAATGTGTATACGTCTCTAATTTCTTAACTAATGGCACCACAATCAGCCATACTTCCAAATGTTTTGAGTTGTACCCATGTATGAAAGGAATCGACCTTTGCATATATACAAGTTCTAAAAATGAATGCAATATCTATGCTTAAAGATGGGCAAAATGGTAAACGTTGCATAAGTGTAAAAAGTAATCACTTAAGCCAGCCAAATGCCAGGTTGTTAGCCCTGGGATGCTCAGGGATCTTCCTTAATATAAAATGATAGATATTCATTTGAAGTAAATAAATCATTGGTCTAGTTTTTAAGTTTCGTAATGTCAATAGAAAACTCACAGTATTCTGTCAATATTATTTCCAGCGTATTGATCACTTATGTGATTCATTTCTTTAATTTAGAATTTTGTATTAAATTTAGTCTTAAAGGGTTAACGTTCCGAACAAAACTGTAGAATATAATGGGTACCTACCTACTTACAATTAATATTATAGAAACAAACCTATTTTGACGTAGTGTTATGAAAGGTTTCTAATCGAATATTACAACGCTATCAATCACGCAGTCTTTTCCGATTATTGTCAGAATAATACAGGTGATTAAAATTTAACAGACAACTGTAAAATGGACGTACGGTAGAAGGCGGTTAAGTACCATTATTCTTTACCGTATTTTCTTATTACGTATGGGTTTTGTTTTGCGGTTGTTGAAATAACGATTCATTAATTGGGCATAAAAGGTGGAGAATAACGGATATGCTATAATTCAACATATGTTTTCCATTAAAATGGATAGTTAAATATTTTTATCGAATTTAATGCATGGAAATGTGTGAAATATCACATTGTACGAGTATGTGCCCCAATAAAATCATTTATCGTAAGTACAATAACTGTTTTACAGTTTTATTTTTTGTACATATATATTATTCATATCGCTCACTCCTTTCAACAACGTCATATATCAAAAATCGTCAATTTTCAGTTGTGCATGTTTTCGGAATGCCCAGAAAATGTACTATATCCCAGCAAAAGTGGGATATTTTTAACTTAATATTTACCCGCTACAGGGTAGAAAGTGTTGTTTTTGCATTTTGAAGAAAAGGTATTGTTTAATTATTTTATTAAAATATTTTTCAAATGGAGAAAAAACATTCAGGTTTTACCTTAAAAGATCTGTTGCACAGTAAAAAGTTTAATAAGTGGCTTGATATTTATTTTTAATACATTGTATTATATTTTTTAACTTTAAAAACGATCTCCTGAAAAATCAAGTTTTTTGATATATGACGTTGTTGAAAAAAATTGAGTGATATGTGCATATTTACAGTATCAGACATAATCAAAAATGAAAAACCAGCAATATCAAGAACAGCTAATTATACTATCGCTAAATAAAGAGAGAATATTGCTTCTTAGTTTTTTTTGTATCAATCAAAAATATAAAGACTAAAAATATATTTCCATTTGTTCGTACTTTTGCTTACGCTTTTATTCCAATGTTGCTAACGATAAATGACGGTCTGCCCGTGAATGAATTAAAATTCGTACTATTCTGCGCATGACGTCACTGTAGATATGATGACCCAGCATACGATACATCGCAGCTTAATTTTCTTTAAACCCAGATCAAATTTAACGTATATTATTGAATATTTTTTTTAATACCGTTTTAGTCCTGAACAAATGCGTTTAAACAAAATTTACGATCGTGAATAGACGTCCAGCTCTCAGCGCAGTCGAGCGCGTTGTGATTGGAACGCTTGAAATCTTAAACAAAACGCGAAAATGCGAAAAATTATAGAATGTTTTTTTCACATTCCTAAGAAAATTTATCATATTTTATCATCAAAAGCACCATACTTTCAACTTTGGAAAAATCTAAATAGTAAAAATTTTAAAACTAACCTTCTTTTCTCATTCCCATCTTGAGGCATTTCTTCAATCTGCAAAATTGGCACTGGTTCCGGTGGTGTTGGTCAATAGGGCAATTTCTATTCCCTCTGCACGAATATGTGAGGTTTCTTCTAACGGACCTTTTGAAGAAGGACTTGCATCCTATAAGAAAAAAAGAGAAAATCATTAGTTCCTTGAACGGACATTTAGAGGTAAATTATTAAAATAATTAAACGTAAAGTTAACAGTACCCAGTGCACCATTTTTAGTGAATAACGAAGTAAAGGAAAAAGAATGATTACATTCAACATTAGCTTGATTGACAGATGTAATATATGATGGTATTTAGTAGTGTGTGATACTGTTACATGGGGTATGGAGTGTAGAAGTCAATAATATCAAGGTACAAAGAACCGACATGAGTATAGGGTATTCTAAATGAATATGTTACATTTGTATGTTCATAGTGCACAGTAAATTTAATGTTAGTGTAATACATAAATTTATAACTTTAAGTTTTTGTGTTAGTAATCTAATCTTATATATTTTCCTAAAGAAATTATAAATAAAATGTATCTCCTTTTTTTCGCTGTCACATATTGATGTGTCTTTTTTAAGTCATTTTTTAAACTAAATTTAAACATAGCTGCTTAAGTTAATTATGTATCAGAGTATCGATTTCAATATGAAAAAATACTAGTTTTTTTCTTGCTAATAAATCATAGAGTTTATTTCACATTATTTCATACATGTAGTATTAGTACCTACATTGGAAGTAAATTTTACTGTATCATATCATGCATCGTTTCCTTTTATAGTGTAACTGTTAACGCGTTTAGCTACCGTATTGGAGACTTCGGATTCGATTCCCAAGGATTCGAGGGAATTAAAACTCACGTGGATTTTTCAACCATTTATTTATTTAATACTCTAGACTGGTACCTGAAGCGCGAGATTGATCACCTTGCCTTGATGTATAAAATCAAGATAACATTTCATCAAACCATGCAGTGGTCTTTTAAACCATTGAAAGTGGACAAGGGTTAGATGAGGAATCAATATTGAAAACTGTTTAAGACGTAAAAATATACTTAAAAGATACGAGTAAATCAAAAATGGCCAACTCTATCATTAACAGGATGAAAATTTTAAGGTAACATAAATATGGTAACACAAAAATTTGTGCTCGGTTTAAATTAATCAAAACATTTTTTTGTGTACGCCAGTTTCGAATCTCCCAGTTTGTCTGACGGATAGCAATTAGGAGTGGAGGATTCGTCTTCAGATGGGATCCATGGGTGATGGGTGTATGGGATGTATATTCTGTATGGGGAATAGAATAGGGAAGCAGAGTTACTAATGATGATGGTCCGCGGTGATAAATGATCAACAATGAATACTGGACACCCCATACAAGTGGACACCCATATATGCCATAGGGTGGCTAGTGACTATCAATAATTAATCTTTTAAAATATTTTTAGATTCTTGTTGGTGCTTTTTTCCAATCGGTTTCGGCGAGCAGGTTGCCATCTTCAGGGATGGATGTGGAACCCCCAGGAATCGATTCCCGGGACCTCCAGCACGGTAGCCAAACGCGCTTACTATTACCTTACGGGGGCAGACAATATCGTTGACTTTCTGAATATTTCAAATATACGCGAAGATTCAGGTTTATTTTTTCAAACTGATATGCTGAGCACTTTTATAAAATAAACCCATTAGATATTCATTTTATTTTTTGTATATTATTTGTAAGCTATCTTGTTTTACTTTTTTTTATATAATTGTTTTTTTTTTGTTTGACTCACTTTTTACGACCAAATTTCTATTCTGTTTTAAGATACGTATTTAATCTATGCTTTTATTTATTTCTGTAAGGTTGTTGAGTTTTCATCTAAATGATGAAAAATAATTCAACGATTTGTTTTGCACTGTACATTATTTCATGTTACGTGTTTTTCATTGTAAATGAACCATAAATAAAAAATACTTTTTAAAATAGTTAATTTTAGTAGACCCTTATATTTATGTTAACACATATCGTCATTTTACAACCAATCTCAAAGGTCAAATCATGTCTGTATAAGATAGCTTTTAGCACCATTACCAATAGTATTATTATCAATAGTAAGTAATAGCGTAACTACCAATAAAAACAACGTTATAAAATCAAATAAAAAAACATAACGATTTTTACCGTATATGGTAGACAAATAAGAGAAATATTAATATAATCCATTAATATAACTACAATATTAAAAGTTCTAGAACATAACTTGTTTACTTGATTATTTGAATGCCAATATTTGAATACATGTTCTTCTATTAACCCTTATTCGCATCCCATGATGCATAGGGCACTGTATCGCAGCGTCCTAAGGCCCTGCGCTTCTTTTACAAATCCAGGGTGATATGAAATAAATATGAGGGTACATATTTACATATATCTGCTGATTAATTTTACTTATGCAACCTAGCGCGACAGAACATTAATATTTTAAAGATATTATGCCATGTCTTTATTGACCTTCTTCGACCTCTAAATTCATCGACATTCGAATCGTAACTGTGTTTTTTTTTATAATCCTTATCCACACCCAATGGTGCATAGGGCACTGCACTGTATAGAAGCAGTGTTATCTTGATCGTTAAATACACAAAGGAAAGTCGATCAGCCTTGCGCTTCAGGTACCGGTCCAGGGTGATATTGAATACTTACTATTATGAAAAATCACTAATGTATATTTTAAACTTCTTGGGAATCGAACCTGGTTCCTCCAGTGCGGTGGCAGAGCGTGCTGACCATTACACTATGGAGGCGGACAACTGTGTTTTACCGTTCTTTAATCATTCACTCTACACGTCTAAACAATCATGAAATAAACCATTTCGTCGTAATAAATATTAATAATTGTTGGGCATCATATCTAAAGCTCGTAAAACAAACGCATTTCCAGTATTTTTATATTTTTTTCACGCGTCGAGAATATATTAACACATAATTATGCTCGCCATTTCACGCTTTATAAAATATTATGAAAGTACCGTACTTTCGGTCAGCCTCTATATCTCGCAGCCTGCCAACCGTGTAGGTACTGGTCATTAATTGGTCACAGTACTTTGATCCTGAGTTATACAGGGGTTACAAGAAAGTACCGAGCGCTATTTTTTATCAATTCATAATTTATGGGTGCGCGGCGTTGTCGGTTTTAATTTATGTTTTTATTATCTGTTACAGTTATATGCATGCTGTATAACAATATAAACCGAAATATTTTTCTTAATTTTGATAAAGATAAAATCATGAATATTTATAATACTCGTATTCTATTCATTCCAAAAATGTATAAATGCTACTATTCTTTTTCTTCTTCTTCTTCTTCTTATTTTTCCTCATGTTGGTGTAGACCCTGTGACCTGTTTTTAAGAGGGATTAGCCTCCTGAGATGTCGATTTCCAGCTGTCTATCTCTTTGGTAGTCTGCCCGGGAGTCGTTTACGTTGGGATTGGTCGCGCAGTGCAATATGGGGGAATCTGGATGATTCCATTCTCCTCACATGCGCATACCATTGTCTTCTTCGTTGCTTTCCCTACCTAAAGATATCTTCGATCTCGCATATTTCTCTTATCCTGGTGTTCCTTATTCTGAGTAGACTGAGTATATCGTAGACTCTTGCCAGTCATTTTGGTTTAAAAGTTGACATACAAATTCTTACTATTGTGATTGGCGAAATTGTAATAATATAAGATTACAATTATGTGAAAATGGTTTCTTTGTAAATACGTTCAAAATTGCTAGATGTTGAATAGACACAGCTTGCATGATCTAGAAGAAGTCGTTCTCTTTAGAGTGGTCCTTGGAGAATGTACAAAAAATGTTGTAACATATATCATTAAGCGCACGATTTAAGAAATATATGCTTTTTAATTACTGAATTAAGAACTAACTCAATTTTTAGATCTATACTTTAGAACTTTAAAGCTGTTGTACCAAATGATCTAGAAATATTTTGATCATTATAGCCAAGGTAAAATTTATCCATATGTTGTTTTTATATGGCAATTGGGTTTGTTCCTTCATAAGTCAGTTTTCTTTTCCATTTTAGACATATCAGATGTAAAGAACATGAAAAATCTAGAAATTCACAGGGCTTATGACCCATCATAGGCTGGTTTAAGATTCGTGCATATATTAAATTCTACCCACGAGAAACGGATACATCTCTAAAACCGGTAGACAAAAAAAATCGGTGAGTGGTAATATTACCAATATTTAACACTAATATTACTAACATTTTTGTAAAACGATAAAAGTATGATTTTTCCCGAAGTATTTCACATACTAGGACACGCCTAAAAAATGATTTTCGATTTTTATCAAGCTTAAAATTCAACCAGTTATTAACATGTCTAGTATCTCCAAATCCTTGTTAACAAATCTGGGTTTCTCCAATTACGAGTTATTTTGATATTGACATCACAACAAGTCGTAAGCCCTGTAAATTTCCATATTTTTCTTTATCTATGGTAAAATGTCAAAAATATAAATACCCAGACTTCCATATTCTTTTTCATCCATGTCGAGATGTCAAAAAATGTGTCAATTAACCGTTTAAAGATATATTAGTTTAATATCTTCAAAGTTTTTATTCCTTCATTAGTCAGTTTTCTTTTCTAGTCCTATAAATACTCAGACTTCCATATTCTTCTTCATCCATGTTGAGGTGTCAAAAAATGTGAGATTTAACCGACGTATTAGTTTAATTTGTCAAAAGATTTTTTTCCTTCATTAGTCAGTTTTCGATTACGTCAAAAAATGTCTTGAGCAGTTTTCAATAACGTCTGAATCGTCTTGAAAATCTCTCCAGAACCGGCCAATTATTAACCTTCCACACTCGGATGGGCTCCGCGGCCCATCTCTTGGTAATATGGAAGAATTATGGATGAGTTCATTATGTGAGCACGGGCGGTTCTCACGTTGGTTGACCTCTGCTGGCTTCACGCTAGCCGCGCGCACGATAACCGCCGGCCCGTACGGGGCTTCGCGCCATACCACCGAGCTACAGGCACTTGGACAAAATATCCTCTACAAGTCCTGCGCCTTTGATTACACGCATAGAAATACCTTCAACCCTTTTTTTCGGGTGCAGTGAATTGTTTTCGGTTCGGTAATATATCGTTCTATTCATAAAATCATAACTACCCGGGTCATAAATATTTACATCTTGTTGTTAAATTAATGGAATCTCCATACAAATTCCTTCCGTATTCTTTTCCGAAATGCTTATGGACGCTTTTTTTGTACATTAGTCATAATACAATTATTAAATCATAACATTTCTTTAAAAAAAATCAGTATTCTGTAATGATATACTTTTTCAGAACTTGATAGATTCACTCTTGCCATGTTTTATTCTGACTCACTAATAATCAATCGTTTCACCATCATATAATACATTTTTACTATTCCGAGGTATACTAATCCATTTATATTTTCTTACTTATATGCCAACATCTTTCCTTTTTTCTTAATCGATAATTGTCATATTACAACATATCATGTCATATGAGTATTTTTTTTTAACTAAAAACAACTTAGTTTAATGATTGGAATATTTATGATATCTAAACAAATGTAATTATTTTATACATACATCACTATAATTGTAATTAATACATATATTATGTAAAATATACTTATTTTTTAACAAACACAATCTGTGTGACACTCTACTTATCGTTCATCATTCACTTTATGTAATACGACTGGTTTTGACTTAAATTGACCTGAAAGGGGAACTATATATCCGAAAACGGTCATCATGAATCAAAATTTCAAATGATATTACAAAAAGCGAACGATGAATGATAAGAAGAATAGTATATAATCATATCATTCATATCGCAAAGTAAATAACGTTGTGAAAATACAAAGAATATAATTCTTTCATTGACATGTGTATTGTAATATGTATATTGAACCAATTGTGGTTTACCATACGTACTTACAAAATTGTATCGTGTGTTTCCACTTACCAATAAATCACATACTAAATATTTTAATAGCAATAATTATAACGTTTCGTAAGCGGATACTTTTACAGATGTGAAGATAATACCGACTTAGGTTCATTTTAAAATTAATATTAAAATTATACTCCATTGAATTTAATACCTTAATGGCTATATAATGCGTTGATACCATCATCTTATTTATTTTTTCCTATAGATAAGTAAATAAATTACGAAATAGCCATAGGATATTAATATAAAACACAGAAATTGCACAAGTCTCGATTCACGACTGATATTTAATAACGTGTGTTCGTGTTATGATAATTGAACGAAAAAAATCATACCCACAACGTTGTTGGAACACTTTCTTGTGCAAAACTGGTTTTTCGATAATGCTGGGAATTTTATTATTATTCAAAACGCATTATACTTAATATTATTATGGACTTTTCATCACAGAAAACGATTCATTAAAAATAATTTTGATTAATATTAATAATAAAACAAAAACGTTTTTTGACCATCTCATTTTTTTTCAAAACCTTACATTTATTTCGGAGAAAAACTGAATTTATCAATAAAAAAACGGTTAATGAAAAAACGGAGTTACGTCAAATTTTACCCGATTAAAAAAAAACGATATATAGCCTTAACATCGTAGACTGATGGACTAACAACATAATACAATATCGATAATTGGAACTCTAACTTTGTAATTTTCTATTTTAAAACGTACAAAATAAACATTGTAATAAAATCACTCAAAACCTTATTACAATTTAACTTTAATATCGAGTGGTTTCGAATTAAACAGCTTCTTTCTAAAAACAAATTAATACTAACAAATATATCTGAACCTTCTTCACATATGTTGAGATGTAAAAAAAATGAAGAAGAAAAAACGCTGGAAAAAAAGTGGAGAAATCCAGATTTGTGAAAAAGTATTTGGATACAATCAAAATGTTGTATTCACCATTTTACATGTGATTGACAACTACACTAATCAAATTTTTGGAACTCATACATATATCATAAATTTCATGCATCACGAGTTCATAGCAGCCATCTATGGTGGATTAGAGAAAGCTTTTATATAGCTGAGACCATTTTATTTAGATATATTGCAAGATCCTAATACGATTATTTTACACACTAAGAGGCGCCTTAAAATATGATATTCAATTTTAATGCAGTTTCTAATTTGGCCAATTATTTTATTCACAACAAGGATTTGGGTTCATCCAAAATGTTGTTTTTTATTGATGCTCATTTCTATACAAATAATAGCATAAATGGAAAAATATTAGTTTATTGTGAACCATAGATACTCGTGTCATGTGCGAGTGTTTTCTTTATGGGTTTCCATTAAGTGAGGGCAAAATAAGGATGTATTTCTCACATAAATATACCGGATAAGCCGCTGGATACCCAAACATGTTACATAAATAAACGTAATACATTTTCATTAACGGCAGGTAAGAACCCAACTCAATCTTTTTTAGAGGTAAAAGCATTTATTTGCGATCCTATTTCTTCCAAAATAGTGTATAAATGAATTGAAGGAAATGTCGATGGTTTCTTTTTTTCATTGCAAATTTTATAGCTAAAAAAAAATCATGAATAAATTGATGTTTGGGAGACAAATATTTTTATGCATTCTCTAAGTCTATGTCCAAACCATCCCAACACACCTTTCTTAATTTTATCGATAATAAAAAAACATATGAATGCAAAAAAAAATACCCTTCTTGGTATCGAATACGAAATCTCATGTTGGGATACTAAATGTGCTAATACATGTCCTTTTCGCTATACTACGCAATTCACGTATTTTCAGTTTTAAGTCATTTCATTATTTTATTTAAAGATAATTTAATTTACTCTGGGAGTCATTTTCCAGTACAAAAAATAATAGAAAAAGGAAATTAATGCATTCATTAAATTTTAATGTGAAACAATTTTATGCATGACCGTATGAAGGGTCAAAAATCAACTTAATTTATGCAAAAGCATTAAAAACGTTATTTGCAAAAAATCCTTGCATGTTCTTCAATCCATCACAGTGCAAAATTTATTGCTTGCCATTAATTACTGTACCTTTTATTTTACGTGCATATTATTACGTCACACATCCCTTCTGACCAGATCAGAGAGAGTCATTAAGGTAGACAATAACCTACCCTATTGTTGACCCTTTAAACCGGTTTAAAAAACAATCCCTTAAAGCGTCATTAATATTGCTGACTTCCTGCTTGTTTCCCAAGGGTACCGAAATCATTGGGTCACCCTTTCGGATCCTAACTGAACTTTATATACTTTCTTTTGCTATATTTAAAGTAGGTAGGTAGTTATCAGTATATAAAGACGCATCAAATAAACTGAGATTAAAAACTATATGATTTAAACATCTTTTAGATTTTTCTTTTAACAGGTACCCTTACCTCTTCATAGTATTTTGAATCAATTATCGTCAGTATTTAATCATAAATATAACTAACAGCAATGCTTTTTTAAAATGTAAACAAATTACATATAGCCTAGTTCAAAATCGTACGATGCATTTTTTATATATTCATGCATACATTAAATATTTACGTTAAGTATACAAATCAACCCCTTCAGTCAGATAATAACTCCTAATCTAGATAATTTCTGTATTTCTAATGACCCGCATGATTTTTACTTATCATTAATTAATAAATATGTAATTTTATTATAATACTTACAAACTAAATGAAAAAAGAGTAAAATGCTTCGTTTTTGAACGTATGTATTTCTTTGATTTTTTATTCACGCGTAAAGAATATGAGGCATGTTTATGTTTATATATACATATTGTCTTGCATTACAAATTATATTTACCGTATACTGTGCAAACGAAAAAAAATATCATTTTGTTTCGGATACTTGAAAGTAATTTAAAAAAAATTTACATAGATATTCGGCAAATTATTGGGTTCTATATTATTTCTTTGAAACATCATACAAATGTATGATGTTTGTATAAATTTAATCAATGACATATAAAATGTGTTTTAATACGAGTATGTTTTTTCAACAACGGTCAACTTCACTGGGACCTTCTTCAAGACTTTCTTAAAATAAATTCATAAACTCAAAATATTACATCAATATAACAACGTCAAAATGTTTATTTATTATGCACAACTCTTTTGTTGCGAGAATTAATCTTTTTAATAAATTCTATTCATCGCTAAATAACACAATCAGTAAGGAGAATTTCAACACGTCATTTTACCAAATCTCCACGATTTTTTTCGTCTGTAAAATAAACAATTAATAAGAGTAATGAATTTCAAACGTTCACGGGTGACCCCTTTATAAATAATGGTGTTTGATCATTGTTTAATGTCCTTCTTAATAAAAGATACGTGTTTTTAACGAACCAAGATAAAATGGACTTAAATAATGAGTCATCATTTATAAGCGGACTTTACATTAATTTGTCGCATACGGGTTATCTATATAAGGAGGACAATATGACATAGGGTTAAATTGGTTAATAACACTTTACTTTTCTATACAAAACTGTTAAAAATTAACGTGTTTGAAAAAGGGTTGTAGGTAGATTTTTAGTAACCGTAAAATAAACTGTAAAATCTTCTGTAAAAACCTAAAAATTAGGTTTTGTCAGTTATGTTACATAGTATAGTTACATATAATGGAGACATTACAAATATCGCTCACTCCTTTCAAGAACGTCATAAATCAAAAAACTTGATTTTTCAGGAGAACGTTTTTAAAGTATGAAAATATAACACAATGTATTAAAAATATAAATATCAAGCAACTTATTGAACGTTTAACTGTGCAACAGATTTTTTGACGAATTGATGAATTTTGATTTATGACGTTCTTGAAAGGAGTGAGCGATATGTTGCCATAAGTATTTACCATCATTCATATTTTTAGTATATAATTATTACTTATTTTATTTAAATTTTAAATAAAAACTTATTGACTTGAGATGTCAAATAAATAATATAAGAAGTATACATATATCGTTTAAGAAGAAAGAAGAAGAAAAAAGTTTCGAGAGAATATGAAAATCTGAGCATTTCAGTGATTACAACCTGGCTTATACCTTTAATACATATATCGTAGTTATACAGGAGAAAGTGACCAAGTGCATTTTTTACAAAAACGTAATTTGACATCTTACTAGCTTAATAATGCCCTGAACAAATCCCAAACCGATTTTAAACTTGCAAGCATAATACATTGACTTGTTAAAAATGACTAACTGCATTGATGCTTATTTTCTTGCTAAGCGACTTAAATGGCCCTCCTGAACATTTTACGTTTTTTTAGTTGGTCACATTCTCCTGTTGACTACGATATATTGATATATCACCTGTAGGGCGAAAATCCAGTGTCTAGTTAATAATAAAAATTGGTTTAATTTCATCCCGTTAGAATTATATTATCATGGGTAGAATTGGCGAATGTTACACGTAAAGTGATCAGTGAAACTAGCCCCTATGACGGTCGTAAGCCCTGTAAATAAACGGACTTCCATATTCTTCTTCATCTTTGTTGAAATGTAAAAAATAATGAATTATACTATTTACCGTGTTTTAGTAATGAAGGAGGAATGATGAAGTAAATGGGTGTTGGGCATACTATCATCAATTTGTTAAACCTCTGTACCGAATGATTAATTGAGGTGGGTTCGCTTGAGGTGTAAGGATATCAGCGAATGTGTACAAGGGAAAATCCTTGTTGACTGTCGTGAGATTAATTTATACACTCCAGAAGACAGGACACTCTGGGTGGTAAGTATATCACTTGAAACATCACTTACGTATAGCTTACCGTCAACGTTTGCTTTCTCGGGGCAGTTATTGTTATTAGCATGTGTACATACATTATTCCCGGATACAATTTCATTGTAAAATATTGCATTAACCTACTAACCGACCGAAAAAATATATATTTTCTCATATAACTTTCACCCTTCGTAGGTATTTTTTTACACTTGAAATAAGTAAATTAATCGCTTTGTTAATTAACAGGTATTACAATAAAAATAAAAATAAATTATGTCAAGTTGTAAAATATATATGGAGCTAGAAATACGCAGCCCGCAACCAAATTTATACAGTGATCAACGTGATTAGCGATACGTGATCGAATCCAAAAACCGAATTGAGTAATGACTTATTTTAAAGAATGAATATGTACATATATATTGTACTAGTAACTGCAGTGAAAGGCTGATCTCTTTGCCTTTTCAAAGCTTATAATTAAAATAATTAATCTAGTACCCTATGCTCAATTGGGTGTGGAAGAGAGAGCGATATCTATGATTGAATTTGTTTTAAATGTTGTTTAAATGAGTGTTCTAAATACTTGTTCGCAAGACTGGATTATCTCAAATATAAGAGTTTCTGTTCAATAAAAAAGCTTCTTCGTCTCACCAATAGATGTCACTAGTGAACATTCTAGTGATTCGTGTACAATGTTTCAAAATTGGATCATATACTTTTATATAACTTTCAAGATTTTGAGTAGTGTGGTTGTCAATCATGGGTAGAATTGGTAAATGTTACACGTGTGTAAAGTGATCACTTAAACCTGCCTATGACGGTAAATGCCCAGACTTCAATATTCTACTTCATCTTTGTTGAGATATCAACAAAAAAATGTTTCACATGTAGTAAAAATGTAGGTACTATTATTTTATTTCTACTTTTGTGAAATCTGACCCTTTACCTTTGCTAGTGTTGGGCAACACGTCGTGACTATCGGGTAGGTACCTCGCGATCAGTACCTACGCGACTGCTTCACGCGAGGTAGGCGCATCACTACTCGGTACTGTTGGAATAAGATGGATACCAGTCGGGTTGGGAGTAATCTCAACAGGTGTTGGATGGTCACCTGTCCGATACAAGACTTCTTGCATTTATCTTGTCCACGGACCAGATAAAAGATACATCTTTTCCTAGTGTTACAAAATCACTTCAAACATAGTATTAACACCGCAACACTTACCTACCTAGATACAACGGACATATCAGTTTTTAATTTTTTTAATTCAATTTATCCATATTTCTCTTAAGAGAAAGATGCGACGTCAAAGATGTCGTTAGGTAGGGAAGGCAACGAAGGTGACTATGATATGCGCATGTGAGAAGAATGGAACCATCCAGACTTCCCCACATTGCACTGCTCGTCCAACCCCAAGGTAAACGACCCGCGGGTAGACCACCAAAGAGATGGATTGACAGCTGGGAATCGACTTCGCAGGAGGCTAATCCCTCTTTAAAACAGACCACTAGGCCTACACCAAGCGGAAGAAGAAGAAGAAGAAAACAATTTATCAAAATTCGCTCATTTATTTTTAATGTATTAAGTAAAAATCGTATGTAAATATTGGGCTTGTCAACCATACAATATTTTGTTACAAATGTCAACATAAAATTGACAAGCTAAACGTCAAATTTGATTAGCAAGGGACACTTGTCACTTTCAAACTCTTTAACGGAAAAATGTCAACTTAATGTCATCAGACCAAAAAATATATATATCATATAATTTAGGATTCTGGAATATGTCAGAATATTAAGTCAATCTCAGATCATTTAATAAATAATAAACAGTTTTTTTTATAAAGTGCCATTTATGAAATTGTCTTTTTTTAAGCGTTGAAAGTTCTATAGATAAATAAGAACGTCTGATTTACTGTACAGTTAATTAATTTTTATTAACAGATTTTATTTACAAAAAATATTTATTTATCTAAAGAAATTAATTATAAAGCAGTAAAACAATCAATTAGTAATTTATCTTCAATGCTTTATGTTAAAAATATAACGGAATGCAATTTTTCATATGTTTAAATGCAACGGTGACTGACCTCATTATGGTTAAATTAAAAACCGCTAATAATGAGAACCACGTTTTGTTTTGGTATTTTGTATAAGTTTGTTCTTTTCTCCTTTTATAATTAAAAAAATGTCATATTTCACGCATTAAGCTTTATTCGTATATATATTCGTAAAAATGCAGAAAATTATCTAGAATTTAACTGTTAAATACAGGCATTAAGTTTACTCCGATAATTTAGAATAATTGCAGTATTATTATCATTTTAACAAATCGAGCAAATGGATAAATCAAAATCATTTATGAATCCCATTATTTCAATGAATTATAAATTCTTACCGCTCGAAAATGGACATTCATCTTTTTAAATCAATCGATTTCTCACGATAATAATTATATTACGTTTCGATTTCACATATCTAATGTGTTATAATATATATGATCCAATCTCTGTACTATTAAGGGAATTATAATCGGACAAACCGAACTTATCATCGTTATTACGTAGAGATTAAATTCGATTCGGAAATTATTTTATCACACGAGGAAGTCAGCATTATAAAAATCATAGTGAATAAATTTTCTGCTCATAAATAATCATGAGAGATGGAATATGTACGATGTGTTTTGAAATATAATAAGTATATGTCGATAAACTAGTGCGATTTTTAATATAACTATATTAAATTATGAATATTTTCAGAATTTATGTGGTCCGAAATAGGATTAGACAAATATTTATATAGGAAAAAAATATTAAGAGATGTAACAGAAAAAATACTGCTCAAACATATTTCAATGAAATTTGATAATTTTTCGTGACTCTCCATCAAGCTAGATACCCATTGGAATGCAGTTTGCATCATTACTATATTATAGTTTATTTAGAATTTTATATACTTGTACATTGCAAAACGCAGAAAACATGTTGACTCACTCTTTCCAGGAAATTAATAAATAAATTGATACTCGTATTTAAAAGAATTAGATATGTATTATAATTTAAAAGCAATCCTATGCATGTTATTTATAATAATAATTGTTTATATTTCATATGTTTTTATACAGAGACTTTGATGTTGTTATTCTTACTTACTAACCATCACGCCGCGTCACTGCAGGGGTAGGCAGAGAGAATCGAACGCCACACCACTCTGTCTTTGCAAACATTATTCGCCTCCTCCACATTCATGCATCTCCTCATACATACCCGACGATTATTACGACTCCTGACCCGGCCGCTTTCAAGTATTTGACATACCTGATTGTGCCAAGTTTTCCTCGGTTTTCCTCTGCTTTTTTTCCAACTGCATTCGCCTCATAAATTTGTTTAACCGTTCTTTCCTCACTCATACGTTCCACATGTCCAACCCATCTCAACACACCTTTCTTAATTTTATCGATAATGCTTATCTCAGCCTTTCATTATTTCCTTATTTTATCATTCTTTATTGCAAAAACATATTCTTATGCAATTTTTTCCAATATTGTGTTATTTTTTAATGTAAGATCCACGTTTAACATAGACTTACTTTTAATTGATCAGATATTGAATTTTATAGACTTTTATGTTAAACCTCCAAAGGTACTACACAGAAATAAATAATAGAAATTTATCATGATTAATCCCTAGTTGAAGTAAACTATGTAATTTACATAATTGAAAAAGCGGTAGTATTTTACGATATTTATTGACTGAGGACTAGAAGGTGGATCTTTATAGGAAGAGTAAGCTTAGCGCCATAAAGTCTAGTAGCTTTCACTGAAAGGGTATTACATAGATACTAAAATAATGTAGATACCTTATTTAATTAGGAATCCAAAGTATTCTCTCTTACGAATTTTAGACTTTGTTCAGGCACATCAAATAAATGTTCAATTACAAATTTATTTTTATAAATATTATTTTTAATCTTTGTAAGATGAACTGGATAATTAAAAATAAATTTGTGAAAGTAGAGATATACCTACTGATGAAACAATCTTGAAAATTGTAACGGGTTGTAGGGTTTTACGGGGATTTCTGAATAAATAATCCAAATCATTCAAATTTCGCGATTAATAGAGCCAGGGTTGTACAAGTTAAAATCTACCGCTAAATGAAAGATAGAGATGGGGCCTTCTACTTAGGTGAATACTTCCTTCTGATGGACTGGTGTAAGTGGTTTTGGACTCGTTTGTATATTAGCTTAAATACTTCAGAGGTACGAGCCATAAAATAAAAAAAGATAAGTTAGAAAATGTGTTTATTTTTCCCCTGTCTGCATGCTGACTTAACCGTACACAAATTGCAGTTAAGTACAAAATCGAAAAAAATGCCGTTTATAAATAGATGAATATAGTGATGTGTGAAATATTTAAATTCAGCGGAGTGTTTCCCCCCTTAGATTTTGCGTAGGGTTTTTAACTAAAAACCTTCGGTTTGTCCCGCGTGTCATATAAAAACGTAACCAGTAGTACCCACCCTACCTTACTAAGTAGTACCTAGCTTACCTTACTACCTACCTCTACTGCCTACCCTAGTAAGTATTATCAGCTTACCTTACTAACTGCCCTTATTAATTATCTGTGCAAGCCACTGGTAGTCAGTGGGTAAAGATAAGTCAGTAATCGTGTTTCTATATTGGACGCGAGTAATTCAAGGTAGGCACTGCTTTTCTGCCTTTATAGAAAGCACGCCACTGCTGGTAGTAGTAGTGGTAGTAAAAAGGAGGTACCTTCGTAGGTCAACTATCCGTAGTGCTTGCCGGAGGACTTCTCCTCGCAGATGACGCACTCGATGGTGGCATCATACATAACAATAACAGTATTTTTGATATTTGAGGATGGTAAGAAGGAGGAAGGTACCTTCGCAGGTGAACTGTCCGTAGTGCTTGCCGGAGGACTTGTCCCCGCAGACGACGCACTCGATGTTCTGGCCCTTGTCGGGCTGCGAGCCGCCGCTCTGCGTGCTGTTGGCCTGCGAGGCGGGCGTGGCGGCGTGCAGCTCGCGCGGCAGCGCGGCCGCCAGCGCGCCGTCCTCGTGCGGGTCCCGCCAGGGCGCGGGCGGCGCCGCCACCAGCGCCATGCTGCGCGCGAACCCCAGCTCCGGGGCCCCGTACGGCGGCGCCAGCTCCGGCCCCCCCACGTAGCCGGCGCCGTGCCCGATAATCGTGGCGGCGGCGCGCTCTACCGCGGAGCGCGCATCAAACGCGCACGGCCGCCCGAACGCGAGCGCGGACACGACGACGTCTTCGCCCGACGACCGCGTGATACCCGACGACCAACCCGACAAATCACACTAAATATTTATTTAATTATTTTATTTATTGAAATTACGAGAGTTTTTTTAAATGTATTCTTACAAATTATTGTCAATTCTGCAACAGCAAAAAATGTGGTATTTTTTAGACAGCTGAATCGATTTTATATAAACAGTAAATTCCTCTTAATTCAAGAGAATATTGGCTGATTTCATTGCACTGTCATTGAAAATAGTGTTTTTCTTGGCACTTGATTTTTCACAAAAAACGAGGTATTAATTAGTCCAATTGAAGTTCACTGTAATGACAACAACTGATTTTATTGAATCACGTGGAATTAAATCTTGACACGTATTTTAAAGACACTTAAATATTTTTTTTAAAGTTATTTTTCCTGACAAAATGATTTGGCAATTTTAGTGTTAAATGAGATTTTTAGTTTTTATTTTTATATGTCGAATGTAGCAAACACAATATCACTGGATTTTAACAAAAGTTTTTACACATTTGCGTAAAAAACACTCGCGTAAAATTTTGGCGAACGCAAAAAACACCTCCGTCGAAACGCAAAACTCAAATTTCGCCGACGAAATATTTCAAAACTGGCAAATTGTCAATTTGAATAAATTGTTTATATTTGTCAGAGACATGTTCATGTTTATAGAACACACGGTGAAAAACAACCGACGATTATTTTGATTTTGATAAATAAAAAACCGGCGTTTATCTTCGGATCACGCCCGGAGCGCATGGGTCGCAGGAGATCGCTAGCACCGTTTGGCACACCGCTGAACTATGGCAATGTCGCGGCCCCTGTGAGTCAAAGGCCCGGGCCCGGGTGAGCCCCCACCCCGCGGCCGCCGCCCCCCACCCCTGCGTGGGCCGCCGTCCTATTGGCCTGATCCGTGACCGGGGCCCGCCCGGCGCCCGACGCCAGCGGAGCGGAGTACCGAATTTGAAAAGACGTTGGAAAACTGTCTCAATTCAGCGCGTTCTAGCGGGTTTCCAAACGGAATTTTCTTTCAACTGAATTTTGAGTTTTCAACGTTTTTTTGCTTTTTAAAGGTCTGTTATTATTAATAAATTTATTGTAAGAATTTTTCTCCATTTTACTTTTATTATTCGAGAGGAGACATTGCCCTCATTCAGCAGTATTTTTAAGTTATAACTTTTTTTTATTTTATTTTAAAGAAATAGTTTACCTGCAAACCCTCTACTAATATAGACTTGTCTACAGGTAGGAAAGTGTGAAAAAATATCACAAACACCCAGACCAATTAAAAATAAACCATTCATCACATTTTCATTAAATAACTAGATATTTCTGCTTACATATTTTCTAGTTTATATAAAATATCTTATTTTCTAGTTACGCTGGGCCTCTCCGAAAAAGAGACTAAGCGAGCTTAGTCTCTTGTTTTTTCTTAATTTTTTATTGTACTTTAAAGGATATATTATAATACAAACATTTTTATTATTTTTCTCATGCCTAAAAGACATTTACAGTAATTTGATATCTTCTATTTTTTCATATTCGTAAGAAAGCTTTTAAAATATTAGATTCTCTAATATTTATAAAAGGTATTGTAGGAATTACTTGGTGTTGGATTTTGTGATTCTAAAATCATTGTGGAATCTCGAAGATGTAGTTTTTTAAACTCTCTCACTCTCTCTCGAGGAGAAGGAAGAGGAGGAAGATAGATGTAAGATGTTTTTCAATAATGGGTAGGAAGTAGAATATTATCATGTGTATTAAGTTAAACCAGCCAATGACTGATCTAAAGCCTTTTCAATACTCAAGACTTCTCTTTTCTTAAGTCAATAACTTCCACAACACTGGGGTTTCAATAAAAATATACTTATATTTCTAATCTCTATTTATTTTGTCCCTTCTATTTTCGAAAGACTATGTTTTCTTCATTTGTTTTCTTCTACCTGCACCAATTTATTAGGCTTCTTTTATTTTGTAAATTGAATAAAAGGTATTCAACAGAAAACTGAAAAAAAGAGTTCCATACACCTGTTACATGAAAATTGGTAACCTTCAGGAACGAGTAAAGACAACTTAAACACTATGTGGTCAATACAATAAGGGTCTGACTGAAATAAAATATTATTAACTTCAAAAGGTATCTATGTGTTGGAACCAAAATATTTAAAAATAAATAGGAAGTCGTTTGGTGTTTTTTTTGGTTTTTTATTACTGAAACATCTTTTACCTAAATTAGGTACGTATTACGTAATGATTGTATTCGCCCTGTACATAATTCGGATCATTTTATCCTGTAGACACTACCGTAATAATATCTCAACGTCCTGGCAACCTAAAAAATGACCCGAAGACATTACAAAAAATGAGGTCCTTAGAGTATGGAGTTTCTGGGATTCTGAACGCAGTGACCAAACATTGAATGATTTGATTTTGGGTTGTCGGTGTATGTATATATAAAGTGTGAATCAGCATTAACCCTTTGGTTTTATTGTAGTTTTAAAATAAGGAAATGAAATACCAAATTCTGAAAGTGAAAAGATCAATTTTATGTAATAAAATACGTGAATAAAGTTTTTTTAGTTACATTATTTTATTATTGTTTTCAAAACTAATTAACAAAAATCATATATTCAAATTAATTACACACTTATAGGTAGCTACCTAGTGAAGCACGTTTTTTTTTTTAAAGTCAATATTTTTACCGATTCAAATTACAATTAATGACAAACGGCGCAAACAAAATAAATAAAAACACCATTTCAATTAAACCTTGTGTGAAATTTACTTTTCAGGATCTTTCAGATATGTGTATTTTAAAGTAATAAATGTTTGATTTCAGTACCTTCTTACCAAGATAAGCATCGATTTGTATTGTGAACTTTAATACAAATGAAAAGCTCGTGTGGAAAATCAAAGACGGTTAAAAATCTAGTCGCGTTCGAGTTAGTTTTAAAATATGTAGGCGTGGCCAAGGCCATAGGGCCTGCCCCGGCCGGGTGGTGGGGGTGACCCGGGCTCGGAGGTGGGGGCACCGGAGCAGGGGGGAGAGGGGACAGGCGAGCTTGACGGAGCCGTAGCCTGTTCACAACGCGATGAAAAGTCGCGCTAGACAGACGTTTCTTCGTTGTGGGATTGAGCTTTCAGTTGGAATGAAAAATGTTTTTTCTTGAATTCCCGATTTTTGTTACTTTTCAAATTAAAATCAATTATTTTTTATTCATTCGATGTCATTATCAAATTATTATTGACCTTTGAGATTACTATGCATTTATTATATATTTTTATACGTCTGTTATATACTTATATTCCGATTTAAAAACCCTTAGTTTTTGATCTCTTGTACGTTAGGTGAACGTGATAATTGATCATACAAGAAATTAATGCTTTATTTCGTATTTTTTCCTGTTAAAAATGAATCTTTTTGTAATATTTAGATACTACACATTATATATTTTACATATATGAAAAACTTTGTGCCTTAAATTTTGTACAATTTGATTTTTCGATGGTTTTCATATAAACTAACTAAAAAAGTTTATATGAAAACCATTGAAAAATCAAATTGTACAAAAAAATCGGTAGACAATTTCGACCAAAAGTAATTGCGAATCGATTTCGAAAAAAATGCAAAACATGTAGGTACCTATTAAATTATTATAATATGTTGAACATATAAATTGTCACATGTTGGATTTAACAAAAATATATGCCTACACCTTTACAACTCAGTAACTAACTAACCATCACGCTGCTTCACTATAAAGGTAGCAGAGAGATTAGAACGCCAGACCACTCTGTCTTTGCAAACATTCTTCGCCTTCTACTTTTACATACTTGCCAATTATTCCAACTCCTGACACTTTCTTGAAAATAAAATTGATTAATCCAGAGTAATTTGAAATACTTGATACTCCTTTATGTTTTAAAGAAATATTTTTTAAAAATCGCTTTAAGTTATTTTGTTTTAATGTTTTTTTAAAAAAAAATCTTTTAAGTACTAGGAGCTCATATTTTCCAAGAGGTATCTCCTTCCCAGTTGGCAAGTATGCGGTCAGGTCGGGCCAATAGGCTCCTGCCCGGTCGGCCGCTTAGAATGGGCAAGTCTGCGAATTCCGCTTCCGAAATACCAGCGAGGAAGCGATAATGTCACATTCTGACTGCCCTCGTGAGTAATGGCCCATAAGTTGGGTTAGAAAGTTTTCCTTTGGCTTGGGAAATATTGATTTTATCGCTGCCTGGACGGAGATTTTAAAGCGATGACGTCGTTGGACTATAGTCTAACTAAAAAATGAACCCATATAACACACAACATTTTTTTTTGTGTATAAATGCAATAAATTGCATTTTATTGATTCGGCAGTCTCTTTATAGTGATCTATCTATTTTTTTATTAAAGTTTACTGAAAATGATGCAAAATGCATCGAAACACGTGTCACAAAAAAATTAAGAAACGGTTGTATTTAGGTACCAAGAAAAACTCAAATTAAAAACTTTTTTATTTTTTTTGAAAAAGTGAGTATATTTTAAAAAGATATATCCATACTTTATTTTTTGACAATGAGACGATTTCTTTCTGTTTCAGGAATGTCAAATCTATTTTTTTTATTATTTCATGGATGGTTTTTTCTTGTAAAATTTTTCTTTGAATAATTATTTTTATCGTTAATTATACACTTTTTACGAACTTTCGCTGTTCTGGCGAATCACTAAGATTGCTAGCATTTAAGTGAACAATTCCTCTACTACCTACGACAAAGTAAATATTTCTTTTTATATGTGTAATTCCTAAACATTTGATTTTTAACATAGATAAAAACTGTACTTTAAAAACATACTTGGCTTTTAAGAGTTTTATTTGTAGTTATCATATTTTGTATATTATCATGGTTTTCATATAATAATTGTTAGGAATCGAATAAAGATATATAAATAGTAATAAATGGATAATCACACTTTTATTGAAACAATCATTTAGATAAATAAATGTTTTATATGCATCGTTATCCTTTTAAATGCATAAAGGATTTTCAATTCCTTTGACATACATCATTGAAAATTTTATGATAAAGAGAAAATCTTTATTTTTTTCTTATTAGTGTCTTGAAATGTCGATGGATATTCAATTTCGTTATATTTTACTATAAACGAATATTCAGAATACGTATTAAAATCATACTTTATACAGACATTTCCGATTTTGTTGCAGTTTCGAGCATCTGCAGACTACCTACCTACTTTAATTTGGTTCATTGAACCGTCAAAAGATAGCGTAAGTTACTTTTGCTACCCTTCCATTGTGAGTAATTTTGAAACACTCTATCTGCATAATATTGAAACAAGTCATTCTATTTTAGTGAAAAATGATTAAAAGACTAAATTATACATTTCACAACATTTCAACAGATTTCACGCATTTTTTTTAGGTAAAATATCCCAGATTAAGTAACTTTAGTTTTTTTACCCAGGTAAGGTAAAACAAACTCATGTTTGATGTATTTTGAATATCAAAGAGAAACTGAAATGAAATTGTATGGGTCGGTTTTCCTGTTGACATTTTTGATAACTATCCACTTTTTTTGTTATAATATTCATGAGTTGAGTTAGTATTAAGGTAGTGTTTTACGAAAATGGCGCTTTATAAATTATCCAAATTTATTTTTACTATTTATTGCCTAAAAAAATTCTCATTGCCTATTATGTTCAAGGATTCATAGCATATTCAGTTTATATAGCACATAAATTATAGTGAATATTTATAGTAAATTATAAATGAATGAGGTTGATCTCTGAAAAGAATACAATTGATGTAATGAATTCAACATCTTATATCAATCAAGATTTATCACAACTTCATTTATTGGTCTTATTCGTCTTGTAATAAGTTCTAAATAAGACACCACTTAATCTGATAGATCTTTATGCCCCATCAATTTTTGTCAACAGAAGAATACCTTCTTTTGCACATTCTATTTTAATCCAATTTTAATCTTTCTCTTTCGAAAATTGGACACACGCTCGATAAATAAGGGGCATCTTTTAATGACGTCTCATCACATTCACAAATAGAGTTTTGTCTAATTTTAAAACGGAAGAGATATTCTCGATATGCTCCATGACCCGTAACTATTTAAGTTAATGCATAGTTCAATTTATGTTTTTTCATGAAAATTCAAACAATTTACATAGTATACTTGGGAAGAAAATTTTCGCTTTATTTTCACAGTTATGCTTCTAAATATCAACTATTGCAAATATTTAGCATTTTTTCCCGTATCTATTTCTTAGAAAAAGTAAAAGGATATTGATTATACTCCTCTACCACATTTAAATGTTTCCAAATATTTGTTTACAAATCTGGATCATCTCTAATTAGGAGTTATTTTAAAATTTTGACATCTCAACATAGACGAAGAAGAATATGGAAGTCTGGGCATTTACGGGGCTTACGATTAAACTCTACTTAGAATAAGATCTGAAGACATTGGTTAAAAGAAAAAAAATCTTCGGCTACATTATTTCGCAGTTTTCTTTTTTCAGCTGTAAAAAGGCGTCTGATTTCTCTTCTGCTGTGTGTGAAGTTACAATGAAACGGCGTGGCACATACCATCTCATCAATCCATCAACAGAATACCGATCGCATAGCTCTCGGCTCGTACAGATTTAGTGGTCGCTAATTCGGCCCGGCCATCCGTTAGACGTGTCGATAAATCCGTTACTCGTTAGATGGATTCGTTATCCGTTAGGTCAGCGGTCGGGAAACCGGGGTAAATTACCCCAAATGGGGTAAAAATGATTTTTTTGGGGTAATAAGGAATTTTTTCTTTTCTTGAATAGCAAATCTGTCGTCTTTTTTGGTTGTCAAAAGCTTCGAAGACTTTTAAAATTGCACAAGAAGAGGCTACAAAAATATTAGCAACAACCTAACTTTGTGAACAATCTAATATAATGAATATAACAAAGAACAGAAATCGATTAAACGCTGAAGACTGTATTCAAATTGCTCTTATATAAAAAAAAGTCCCGATTTCGAAGTATCTAATTGTATCAAACATGAAGCAACATCAATATTCCAAAAACTAAAAAGGAAACCTGAAAACCTTGATTTTAGTTTAATCCAATTTGAGAATTACATACAATTTACAATAAATATTGATTGTCTTCTTTCCAAACTGGGGAGGGGGGGTAATATCGACTTACGCAAAAATGTTTTGGGGTAGGTAATGTTTAAAAAAGTTGTTGGGTAATATCTCCAGAATAAAAAAAGGTTTTTGTTGGATTGAATTCTACATTTATTTACGTATATCTTAATACGTGACCCGTTTCGTCTTCTTAAAACATTATCAAACTAATGTCCTAAGAAGACGAAACGCGTCACGTATTAAGATATACATAAATAAATGTCGAATTCAATCCAACAAAAACCTTGTTTTATTTTGGATATATTACCCAACAATTCAATATGGAATTCTACCAACTGTCTGCAGTTACAATAAATGATTTTTAAAAGTTTCCCGATCGCTGCGTTAGGTGAATTATTTGCCAGCAAATGCGTTGATCGCTAGACGGATCCATCGCCTGTTGCCTCTCCCATTCAGGAGTCCCGTTGACATTTGCCATCCAGGAATTCTGCTGCTCGTCCGCGGATCGGAGATCCAAAGGTCTGCGAATCTTGAATTAGAATATTACCTGCGATAATAATAAATTAAAATGATCATCGATTCTCGCAGACAATCACATTCTAACATGACAGTTATTTTAAAGTAAATTTAAAAATTAAGTATCCGCAAAGTCACTACTTTAAGAGGCTTTGTCTGCCGGTAGAATAGTAAGGATAGGGAAGGTAAATGTGAAAAATACATCACAAACACCCAGACCAATTGAAAACAAATATTTCTTGAATTCATTTTACAATTGGCAAGAATTGAACCTGCAACGCCAGTATATGTTAAGTTATAGCGAACTAACTAAATAAATAACTTTACAACATTTTGATTGTCTCCAAATACTTGTTCACAAAATCTGGATTATCTCCGATTACAGGAGTTATTTTCATATTATTTTTTGACATCTCATCTTCATCATCTTTGATGAGATAAATAATATGAAAATTACTAACTAACCAACCATCACAATGTTTCTCCGTAGGGTTATGCAGAGAGAAAGGAACGATTTCACCAACCAATTTCAAGCAATGTAATTT
Source organism: Brachycentrus maculatus (assembly GCF_059751285.1). NCBI lineage: Eukaryota > Metazoa > Arthropoda > Insecta > Trichoptera > Brachycentridae > Brachycentrus > Brachycentrus maculatus. Next base: position 546,628 of record NW_028280872.1, read on the forward strand.
ATAGTAATAATTTATTTTAAGGCAAAGTTATTCATTGTTTGTTCAAATTTTTCGTTTATCCTAAAACACTTAAATTCTAATTATAATATTTTACATTTTACATTTTATTTCTAAATTCCTCGCCTTTGCTTTCCATGTTCCAGTTATTCTCAAACTTCACCCCCTAACTCACCCCCCCCCCCCTTCACTTACTATCCCACCCACCTCTATCAGTACTAATAATTATTTATCCTAATTAATGTTTTAGTTTATAATCAAACCCGTCGATGAAGCGTCTGTAGCTTCCGAAACTAGTCATTAAAGTTTTATTTATAATTTAACCATGTCTTACCACAAGGTGAATGCCGAAACAATAAATTAATCATCAATGGGAATACTATGTATGTTATATTTTTAATTTTCATTAACCTTTATCAACTTTGGGTTATTACGCGGTATTTTAAGTCAGTCGCACGATATACCCTGAAATGATATTTAAAAAAGCCCAAAAATGCTCCCTTCACACAATACCAAAAAAAATGTTATCATCACTGATATAAGCGCCTCCATGTAAGATTTTGGAATTATTTTTACAGCAAAATTAGTATAAATTCGACGATTTTTTATTGATCTAAATCAATTTTGGGTTAATCGCAGTATGTTTTGTCATTCGCGCAAATATATCCTGAAAATATTGTTTTAAAGCCCAAAAATGTTTCCTTCACAAAATGCCAAAAAAATCGTTAACATCACTAATATTGATGCCTGCTTCTAACATTTCCGAATTATTTTTACAGCAAAAATTAGTAAAATTGGTTGATTTTTTTTTGCAACCGTTGCTGTATTTTGCTCCACGTGAATCATGCAGCACATCCGTCAGCGTAATGTGTGACGATTTATTTTCCTCTGCAGCGGACTAATTCGCTCGCCAAGTATTTCCTATGCACTTAATTAACTTTTTGACTGACCGGCCTAACGTCGCAAGAATCCCACCTGATTGCATTCTTTGTTTCTGCGCGATCGGTGGGACAGTGGTAAAATCACTGTCAAATATTTTTAACATCTCAGCATAGATTAAACTAAATGTTTAAGATATATAAACTGAATATACTCGAAATCCTTGAACATAATAGGCAAGGAAAATGTTCGTAGGCAACTAGTAAATATTACTTTATAAAATTAAACAACTTTGTTTTAACCACTTAAATAACAACTAATATTTTATTTAGGAGTTTTTATATCATATTTTAAAATCATATTTTTAAAATCATTTTTTCATATGGTGTACGGAGTGTGTGGAAGTTTTTGGTAAGGGAATTCAATTAACTATGAGTAGTTTCATGTTTTGGAATTTAATAAACCCTGATGATGACAAAATTCTTGTCGAAACCGTTAGGTTAAAGTGTACTAATAATACAAAAAATGGTTAAAGCAAAGTTTTATATTATCCACTGACACTTCGTGATGAAATTGCATTTTTAATTTATTATTAGATTAAAACCAATATTTTTAGCTTTTTCCACTTTTTTATTTGACCAGCGACCGGGTTTCGTCGTTACCGACATCATCAGACTGGTGAGAGGCTATACAAATTGTTATGTTATATATAAAAGAAGGTAGGAGTTGATAACCATGATTTGATATAATTTTATGAGAAAAATTTTATGAGAAATCCTGCCTTCTTATATATATAACATAACAATTTGTATAGCCTCTCACCAGTCTGATGATGTCGGTAACGACGAAACCCGGTCGCTGGTCAAATAAAAAAGTGGAAAAAGCTAAAAATATTGGTTTCAATCTAATAATAAATTAAAGCAAAGTTGTTTAATTTTTACAAAGTTTCTGAAATGTGCCACAAAGGATCTGCCAAAACATTCAAGAAATAAATATTACCTTTGAAAAATAATTTAAAGCATTGATGAAGAATAATATTGAAGTCTGGGTATTAATAAGGCTTATAACCTATCATAGGCTGATTAAGTGATCACTTTACACAATTACAACATTCACCATTCTACCCATGATTGACATCAGCACTACTAAAACATTTGGAACTCTTAGATATATCACTTATTTCATGACTCTAAATACGAGTTCACAAAAACCATCTATGTTGATTTAAGAAAGCTTTTTTTATTTGGACGTATGCAAGATCCTTACCACGGAATATTTTTATATCTTAGGAAATGCCTGAAACCGTAATTTTAATTTTTTATGTTCTTAGGAGTTATTTTTACAACTTGATATCTCAACATAGATGAAGAATAATTTCAAAGTCTTGGTTTACAGGGCCCATAAAATTAAACAAACTTTCATATTCTTTTTCACCTATGTTGAGATGTCAAAATGTAAAACATTTTCATAAATGTCTTACTACGAAATTTTTTAATTAAAAATTCCTTTAAAAAACTCACACTGTACCTTTTAATTAATATCTTTCTACTCGAGATGTTCAATAGGGCTTGTTAGAACAAAAATATGGTTCGATTGACAAATTACAGCAGTCACACCACCTTGTATCCCGTTTGTATCGGGAACTGCGATCAATCTCATTTTATGACGCAACCACAGCGCGCTAGCTTCCTTGCTGACAATGCAGACGGTAATCTCAGGCTTTGTTACTGCTATGAAATATGCACTTCGCCGTAATGACTTTGTAATAAACATGTTCAATCGACACAACCGCAAATACGATATAGACGGACCGCAAACCGAACGTACAAGAGCTTGTCAATTTGCGGGCCGCGCAGATAATAATATTGCCCGCTACTTTCTATGCAGGTACGTAAATTATATTCAAACCTAACTCCTTTCATAATATCTACAACTTATTACATTTTTACACCGTCAAACGGTACTTGCCAACAATGTGTAAAAAAAATTGTTTTGGCATTCACTATGTGGTAAGACGTGATTAAAATAAAACTCTTGTTTTTTACCACTTAAGTTTTATATTGTTACGAATAGTTTCGGAAACATCCATCTACGGGTTTGATTAAAAACGTATTTTAAATATCAACATATTTTTAATAAAAACATATTGAAAATACTATTTTTTGACATCGCATCAAAGATGAAGAAGAATATGGAGGTTTGGGCATTTACGGGGCTGACGACCGTCATAGGCTAGTTTAAGTGACCACTTGACACACGTGTAACATTCACCAATTCTACCCATTAACTCTTAAATCAATAATAATTCAGATTTGTGAACAAGTAATTGGACACACTCAAAATGTTGTAAATATTGAAAATAGTTTATATTCAAACCCGTAGCTTCCGAAGCATCTGTAGCTTCCGAAAATAGTCGTTACGATATAATACTCAAGTGGTAAAAAATAAGTAATTAAAAATAATTTACTGTGTAAAAATGCATAAAAAAATAAATATAGTAACAAGTATAAAATCAATATGCAAATATATTCAGTTATAGCCAATAAAAACTTTTCAGCGAAATCTAAGCCGGCAGTTCACAGAAGAGTCCTGGTTCCAACCCTAATGCATAGCAGTGAAGCACGGAGTTGGCGAAAGAAAGAAGTAAGCAGACTAAAATGCGATCTCTCAGACAAATTTCAAAAAAATGTATACGTTTTTAGGTCTACTCTTCAGCGAACTTAAACTCAGACTTATCAAGCTACCCTTTGAAAATATCTATACTCACATATTCCGCATATCAGTTGAATATCCACAATGAGGGGAGTTCAAAAAACTGCTCTCCGGCGCTACCATCGCTCAGAAAGGCGTCCTGCCCAACATCTTGGCCATGCTCCAGCCCAAGAAGACCGAGAAGAAGTCGCGATAATACGGCGGCTCCACTTCCCCCCTTCAGACTCAGCCGATTGACGACGTTTTTCGTTAATATTTCTTTTATCTATCATTCTTCTTCGTCTTCAAACCCTCATCCGCACCCGATGGTGCATAGGGCACTGCATCACATAAATGCAATGTTATCTTGATCGTTAAGACATGAAGGAAAGGAGATCAGCCCTCCACTTCAGGTACCAGTCCAGGGTAATATTGAATAAATATTAAAGTGAAAAATACATTTTTTTTTATTCGACCCCCCCTGAGAATCGAGCCCGGGACCTCCAGCACGGTAGCTAAACGTGCTAACCATTACACCACGGAGGCGGACTATCTATCATTACGACTTTCATATTTTAATCCATATCTGTATAAGCGCCCTTGATGTAGTATTTTACGAAAATGGAGCTAAATAATACATTCCACGATTAAAAATTTTATTTTTTTAACTAAAAATAGGGGATGCATTTAAATATAATTTATTTTTTAAAAATGTATTGCTTTTCTGATCCTGTTTTTAGTCACTTGATCCTTTAAAGGGGTGTATATCATTTAGTGAACCCTTAAAATTGTGTGTGTTCAACCCTTGTGATGCTGTATGGAGCAGTGCTCCCTGTAGTACACGTGCCATGTACCACGTGGCCGAATAAAAACACTCTTTAGTCGAAAACTGGTATCTTGTCCTTCGAGTTTATCTGCCGCTCCTATTTATTGAGCAGAGAAAGGCGATAGTGTTAAGGGCCACAGATCTTGACGGCAGTTGTTGATGGACCCTTTGCGAGTTTAAAGGGTGCTACAATCACCTGCTAATACACATTTCTCTACCCTTAACTATGAATGAATTTCAGTTCATCAATTTTAGATAATAAACAATAATAAAACAACTTTTATATTGTATTATGGAATTTGTAATTAACTCATTACATTAAAGTTTTTACTGACATTTCTAGGTGGAACTGCATTTTTTTAATAAAATACAAACTTTATTATTTTTCCACAAATATTTCATTTGGTATCACTAGTCTGATGATATCGGTAACGATAAAACCCGGTCACTGGTCAAATAAAATAAATATGGAAAAAAATGTAATGTTGTTATTTTATTATATCAACTCATTACAATATTTGTATAGTGAAAATTCACAGCTCATGTAAGGCACATGTGCAAATATATTGTTTCAAATTGAGAGGAAGTTTTGACAATCTGATATTCAGTGTAAGGCTTCCAGATATTTTATACATTTGTTAATAAGATTTAATGAATTTCGCATCTCAACAAAGAAGAAGAATAATTTGGTCTACAATAAGTCTAAGTCTGGGTATTTGCAAGGCTTATGAACTATCATAGGCTAGTTGAGTGATCACTTTACACAAGTGTAACATTCACCATTTTACAAATGATTGACAACCACACTAATCATTTTTTTTGAACTCATACATACCTATTTATTAATCTCAATATGCTTTATGTTTGAGTTCACTGGAGACATCGGTGGTTGGTTTGAGAAAGCTATTAAGCAGACCTTTTTATTTATATAGCATAAAACCAAATTAATAAGATAAGAGTTTCAGAAGCTTTATTTATTTTACTTTTGTATATTTATACTTCATACGACAAAAATAAATTTGTGAGTGACTTTTGCGTGTTAAATTTAAATATTTCAAATAATGTAGATATGCTAGTTACAAACACTTATTTTTGAGAACAATTCAGCAACGAACAAAAATTTTGAACATGAAATGTCTCATTTTCCGGATAAAATGTAAGGTTGCGGACAAAATTGTAGGCTACTAAAAGCGGTTACCTACTATGAAATCAAACTACAAGATTTAAAAAAAACTAACTAACTAACTAACCATCACACCGCTTCCCCGCAGGGGTTGGCAGAGAGAATAAAACGCCACACCACTCTGTCTTTGCAAACATTCTTCGCCTCTTCCACGTTCATGCATCTCCTCATACATACCGGCTGATTGTTACGACTCCTAACCTGACCACTTTCAAGTATTTGGCATACCTGATCGTGCCATGTTTTTCTAGGTCTTCCTCTACTCTTTTTTCCACTTACATTCGCCTCATAAATTTAAACAAGATTCAAACATGGCACTAATACAAATTCAACGCCTGCACGGATTGTAGAAACTTAAGACGCCTCCCGCCTTAAGACGAGATGAACACACAATAAAAACATTTGAGAATGTTTAATTTTATGAATGAAATATTTGGCTTTAGCTCTGCATACGCAATCGTATAAGAATGAGATAAGTAAATCACGCATAACGACCAAACGCGCTATCAATTTGACTTCAAACTAACAAATTAATATATAATATTACCAACTGTAATAAATTATTATCGTAATATATTTCAAACTCTCTTCCTTCTCGTAATATCTACATAAAACCTTATCCGCACCCCAATGGTGCATAGGGCACTGTGTCATATAAACGCAGTGTTATCTTGATCGTTTACACATGAATGAAAGGTGATCAGCCCTCCGCTTCAGGTACCAGTCCATGGTAATATTGAATAAATATTACAGTGAAAAAAATCACTAATGTTTATTTTACCCCCCTTGGGAATCGAACCCGGGACCTCCAGAACGGTAGCCGAGCGTGCTGACCATTTCACTACGGAGGCGGACAGGATCTACATATGCAATGATAATTTATAAACAACATTTTGAGTGTGTTCAAATACTTGTTCACAAATCTGGATTATCTCCAATTACAGGAATTATTTTTTTATGCTAATTTTTGACATCTCAAAAAATGTTGATTGAGATAATCCAGATTTGTGAACAAGTATTTGGGCACACTCAACATGTTGTAAATAAATAAATTAAGTGGTTAAATTATAAGCTAAGATAATAATATGAAAGGGATATTTTCAAGAGATTGTCATGCAAATAAAAGAGTTTCTGCTCAATAAAAAGCTTCTTTCGTCTCACAATAGATGTCTTTAGTGAAATTCTAGTGATTCAAGCACTATGTTTCGAATTTGATTAATATATTATATAGAAGTTCTAAGAATTTGAGTAATGTATTTGTCAATCATGAGTAGAATTGGTAAATATTACACGTGTGTAAAGTGATCACTTAAACCAGCCTATGACGGTCGTAAGCCTTGTAAATTCCTAGACTTTAATATTATTCTTCATTTATGTTGAAATGTCCGAAAATTATATAATTTATTAATGTCTTGATAATATTAAACATTCTTTGTTTTAAGTCATCCCATCTCTAGGTGTATGTTAGTATGTCTATATGCATATAGCTGTGCGCATGTAGATGTAAGTACCCTCATACACAAACATAACCTCTCCCTTTTCTCCCGTATTCCACATTCTACATTCTACAACCATAAGTCTCTGCTGAAGTTCACAGTACTCCCGATACACAAAAGCTCTACCACAATTAATACATGAAAAATACTCTAAAAAGCTCCTTATCACTGAGATCGCCAGCAGCAATTCCCACAGAGCTATTTTGCTTAAAGTATAACTAGGGTGACCACAAAGTACGATTAAAGAAATTAAAGCTTGCTTTGCAAAAGTCTACAAAAACTTTCAACTATTGCAGAAAAAGTTACAGTATTCTTTGTTTGTTTTGTTTTTTTTTTATTCTTTTAAATTAACATTTTTCATTTGCCACGTTTTACATTTTTTTATCAACACCTACCTTAAGAGATTTTGAGATTTCATTTTGAGAGATTTCATCAAAACTTTGCAGGATACAAGGCATATAGGTACAGGATAAAATATGCTTTTTAAATTCTATTCACTTAAAAGTGCTATTTTTTTATTCAAACTCTTATCCGTACCCGATGGTGCATAGGGCACTGCATAATATAAAAACATTGTTATCTAGATCGTTAACAAATGAAGGAAAAGTGATCAGCCCTCCGTTTTAGGTACCAGTCCAGGGTAATATTGAATAAACAATAAAGCGAAAAATCACTTGGAACCCCCCCCCCTGGGAATCGAACCCGGGATCTTCAGTATGGTAACCAAGAGTGTTCACCATTACACTACGGAGGTAGACTTATTAAAATTAGAGCTGAAGTATTTTTCGACTTGCATAAGGATTATTTTTGTCTTGGAGTTGTCTTGCATCATAAAAAGAAACTTGTTTTTCTCTTCTTGAGATAAATCATGGGCACCCTAATTTAAGTCCCGCCACATTAGCCAGATTAAACGGCTGCACCAATTCTTCTGAAAGCACTCCCCTCCCCCCTCCCCCGTTCCCACCCTCGCCGTAGCGGGGTTTAAAGTTTATCGCCTATTCATGAATTATGGTCGCTCATTTGTAAATCTTTAAGTAGAACTGACTTCCATTTATGTAAGAGCATGCATTGATGTATGGGAAGCTCGACTTCGTGCTAAACGAAAAGCATTTTTCAAAACAATGGCTAAGTACATCCTACCTTGCAATTTTTAACTTATAGCAATTTTTACATTCCCTTAAGACCTAGATCACAAGCGTTTAACTCAGAATGCACTCGATCGCGCTTAGGGCTGGACGTGTCTTCACGCTCAATTTCTTTTAATGTATAATGGATTTATTTGGTTTATTTTAGAATATATATAGAAAAATCATTTTAAGTCTTGAACTTCAACAACTCTTATCTTTTCAAATCCATATGTCTGTTTCGAAGGAAAACTAATTTTTTCAATACAAAAACGGTGTTTTAAGTAAAAAAACAATTACGTTAATGTTACCTAGGTTTAGAGAAAATTAAGTTACGATTCAACGAATACTGAGCCTTAACCTCTACTGATGTAACTAATAAGCTATGGACATATGAATTCGATATTTTATTATATCTCAACATAGATGAAGAAAAATACGTATGTCCGGGTTTATAGGGCCTACGTCCTGTCATAGGGTGGTTTAAGTGATCACTTTAATCACCACTCATGAATGATGCCCACTTGATTTTTGGAGGTAGTATTAATGCTTTAATTGACACCATCTTTCGTAAGCTAGTTCATGGCACCATCTACGGTTGAGTTTTATAGGCTTTTTAAAATTTTATTTGGACAAGTCTATATTTTACAAAGGTATGATATCTTTTCATTTTTAATCGAAGGTTTATTTGGTAAATACCACTATTTTTTAAAATCTATTGTGACACGTGTTTTGATGCATTCCGCATCATTTTCAAATGATCCGGAATGCATGCAAAATCGTGTCACAATAGATTTAAGGAAAAAGTGGTATTTACTAAGTAAAACTTAAATAATTATAAAAATCTCATTTAATTAATTAAATCTGAAAACTCGTTTAAAAATAAAATGTCGCTTAGCAGCCATTTAAGTCGTGCTAAATTAGTTCGTCTACCAGGAGTGCAGATAGCGTCAGCAGGGAGCGCCAGGCGGCAATTACTGCCCAATACACGATAATCTCCTTTCGAACTGAGTATTTTGTTTCGTCGTGACATGTGCTCCTGGTACAAGGGAGTCGCACTTAACCGCTATCTTAATCATATGTATTTAAAATAATTCTAATTAAGACGACGTGAGCGATACATCTTATAAGAATTTAGTCGGTAGCCTGAATACTAAGATAAACACAGGGGTCGATGTAAAGAATGTAATGTCGAACGTGCGTGGACCCCACGCATACCCTAATCTTTTTTTTAAACTTTCCAACCAAATTTTGATTGATCCTTAATATAAAAATATTTACTATCCATTGGATAAAATAATGAACTAAAAACAGTATTTTTTTTGTTAACTAAAAACAACATCAATTTAATGACTAGTATGCATTTGGTTATTGATTCCAGTCTGGGTTAATACCTATAATATAAATTAATAACTGAATATTTGGACTTTTTACCTACTTGTATAAACTGCATAAACTCCATTTCATCTACGTTCAAGATACTTTGAGAAGATTTGTTTCTACAGAAGATCATGAATGCTTTTTTGGAATAGAAAATCGCATTAAAATAATTAAAAATAAATGTGCCGTTTATATTTTAAATCTAATTTTAACTATTTTCATTCATTCACTCTAAGATAAAATTCATTGTGGGTGATAAAGAATTTTGAGTAACAAGTTTAACTAACTGATTAACGTATTAAAACATAATATAAAAAATACTAAACAATAATGTAAAATTATTTAATATTAAATGTTCAAATCAAACACAGATTTTTAGAGTCTATTAAATTGTATTTTATTGTTAAAAACACGTAAAAATAAAAATTGTGACAGTTATGTGATATGTGACAGACATGTGACAGTGCCTTGTTATGGCATTTGCAAACTTAATTTGCAATTCGCAATTAGTTTGAACAAGGCGAAACACCTGTGGCAAATAATATATTTACGTGTTTTTAACAATAAAATACAATTAAGTAGACTCTTAATATCAATATTTGATTTTAACATTTAACATATAAATTAAAATAGAGTTCTACAAATTAAACTCCAAATTTAAAAAATATATTTATTGTAACTGCAGATAGTTGGTAGAATTCCATTTTTAATTTTTGGATAATATATCCAAAATTAAACAAGGTGCAAACAATTTAAAGAGTCAGTTTAATTATGTCTTGATAAGACGAACGCGTCACAATATACAATGATGTAGGTATATTTTGACGCGTTTTGTCTAAAAACATCTAAAAACCCTTTTTAAAAAAAAATAAAAAAAAAACAAAAGAAATATTTTTTTAAAAAAATAGCCTGGTTAAAACATTTCAAATCTTACATTTCGAATTTTGTATCATTAATTTTACTTCCATTAATAAAATAATCATCCCCAAGCCAAAACGGCATCTTGAACATTCCAGGACGATAATTTAAATGTGGCGTTCTTTTATTGCTGCTTCCCTTCAGTTTGCAAAGATTTAAGTGGGAGACAGGTTTAAATTAGTGCCAGAATTGTTATGGTGCTATGGGTACCTTGTACTTTGTACCAAGCACCCACGGTATAATATTTTATCTTTATAATGATAATTACCCTGCTTGCTACCATAAAACTAGTCTTATAAAATGGAGAGATATCTCAAAGCGAGTTGTAACGTATTACTGCTGTTTCAAATAGCTTTTCCAAGGACCTTCAATATTTCCTGAAAACATCCCCTGAATTCAAAATTACAATATTTACCTAAATAACATACCATAATTTAAAGTATTTTATATTGAAATACTCTCCTTATCATTCATCGTTCACCTTGTGTAATACCACTTTAATAATGTGTTATAATACCATATGTGTTGTATTATATGTGTTGTATTACCGTATCATAAAAGTAACAATACTTTTGATATACAAAATATATTTTATATTGATTCGGCATTAACTTTGTGGAATGACATATCGATTTGTTTTTTTTTTAATTAAACACTTGTATACTACCACTTAATGAGTTTTATTTCATAAGTGTCTAATGAAATAAAACTCATTAAGTGGTATTATACAAATGTAATTTCTTTTAAATAATTATGTGATATATATCACATTTATGACCTACGTAATGTTCCATCTTCAATTTTCTTTCGAGGGTCAACATAAAAAAAATCGCAACAGTATCTATGGTTTAAAAATATATAAATACCTACCTAGATGTCCAAATCTATGATGAAATGTAAAAATGTTAAAATATCTCAAAAATTAAGAAATCCAGTTTTGTAAAAATGGATTTGGACACACCAAAATTATCGTCAATAAAATAACAAATTATAAGCAACATAAAAATTTTAAAATTTTGTCTCCCAGTATGTTAAATAATCCTGTTAGGATTCTTTATTAAATAAAAGTATTTCTCATATGAACTAGAGATACTGCAGCGAACTCAAACATGAGGTGGCGAGAGAATTACATGATATCTGTATGAGTTCCAAAAAAATGAATAGGTAGTGTGATTATCAATCATGGGTAGCATAGTGTGTTACAATGTATAAAGTGATCACTTAACAAGCCTATGTCAGATCATAAACCCAGTAAATACTTAGATTTCTATAATCTTCTTCGTCTATGTTGAGTAACCAAAATGTAAAAATAACTCCTAAGCGGAGAAATCCAGATTTGTGAACAAGGTTTGGACATACTTAAAATGTTATTATAATAGTATCCTTTCAACAACAGTGTTAGATTTAAGAACAAGAATTTGGACACACCGAAAATGTTGTTCTCATAGTTTCATTGCAAGAAAATTACAGTATCCACCTTACGTATCCTCTCAACTATAAATTAATATGTAACATGCTCCGACCACTTATGACACCCTGCCTGCTGCCTAGCCCATTCACAGAGGATTACGCCTCCAGTACGTAGGACATAATTTGAAATTGAATAATACCCTTTTACAATAATCGGTAGATGGCACTTGAAGCGCGTTGGAGCGGGATAATCGGGACGTTTGGCGGTAAACATATTGAAAGGATTTACTGACAGTAACGGGATGCGGCTGTACACAGCCTCTCATTGCCAGTTCGTGAATCGCTTTTTCAAATAATGCATAATTTCTTGTTTTTTATATGTTCATCCTTGTTTAGGTTAGTACTTTTCCATGATATTAAAAAAAGAAAACCTATAATTTTATTTACATTTTTAATGTGTCCAAATACTTGTTCACAAATCTGGATTATCACCAATTATAGTAGTTATTTTTCATAATATTTTTTTGACATCTCATCAAAGATGAAGATGAATTTGGAAGCCTTTTATCTCACCAATAGACGTCTCTAGTGAAGTTCTAGTGATTCAAGAACAACGTTTCAAAATTGGTTCATATATTATATATAGAATTTTCTAGTGTGGTTGTCAATAATGGGTAGAATTGGTTAATGCTACACTGTGTAAAGTGATGACTTAAACCAGCCTATGACGGTCGTCAGCCCCACAAATGCCTAGAATTCCATATTCTTCTTCATCTTTGAGGAGATGTAAAAAAAATATCATATAATTTTATCATAAAGTATACAAATTATGTACAGTTTGGTTACGACCGTTAATTAAATTAAAATAATGAATAAAATAAAAACTGAATATTAATGAAATGTTGAATATTGCTAACGGTTTTTAAAGGCACTTGTATTTATTGCCAAAACCGTATACTTTTCTAAAAAAACGAGCAAACCATCACGCCGATTCCCTACAGGAGTAAGCATTGAAAGTTTTCCCACCGCATTCGCAGATCTGATACAGAAGCATCTAAGCTTCGTGACAGACAATTTGGTCTTGCAAAGCAATTTTTTTGATGAACTAAGTTGCAAAAATTAGAGAAAATGTGAAACAAGATTTTATCCCGATTTGACTGTAAATCTTCATTCAAAAGCTAAGGCAGGAGTTAATTATCATAAAAAAACACATAATGTCTTATTGGGTGAGACTTTAAGGACAATTCTTCCTTAAAATCCTGAGCTCTAAAAGTATAGAAGACAAACCTATGTATTATTACCTAATATTATTATTATTACTTTTTATTATGAACATACATTTTGCACATTTTAAATATGTATATCATTCAGCATGTGGCACCCTTAAACTATACAGTAGGTAGGTGCTTAACTGTAGGCATTCGAAATACATAATAATATAAAAATATGTCCGAATGTTCCCCAAATAAAGGTGGACCTTCTATTGTTGCGGGATTTCCCAAAGGACGTGAATTGATTTAATCAGAATCTAGTCCTTACCGCGCTCAATTGCTGAATCCTGATCATCTGTAAGGATCAAAGGGAACGCAGGGATCGCCAACCAAAACCTGCAAAAGTAAAATGAAAAAGTATTTTTACTTTTTTTGACTCCATTCCCAAGCACATGGTGTGTGAATAAATACATCGGATCGACGCTGTTTAAGATGATGAATAATTTTATTAATGCTATACGATCAGTTCTGATACTTAAATCTAGAAACTTTATAAAATTAAACAACTTTGTTTGAACCACTTCTTTATTGGTACACTTTATCAAACCGGTTTCGACAAGAACCTTGTCATCATCAGGGTTTATGTACTGAATTCTAAAACATTGAAATACTCATAATTAATTACCCTTCCCTTACCAAAAACTTCCACGCACTTCGTACACCATATGAAAATATGATTTTAAAAATATGATTTAAAAATATTATTAAAAAACTTCTAAATGTTGTTTTTATTGTCTGCGAAAAACATTCAAGAAACTTAAATCTAGGACTGAAGTAGGTATTTGATGAAATAGGTATTTGATAGATGTAAGAAAAGGAGGATATTACTCCTATGTAGGAAATGAAATGGAGGAGAAATAGCAGCAATGGTTTAAGCTTTCAGGGTTTCATACCAGCACTCTTACACGCTTATGTAAGTTGGACTCACGAGTCACAAATAATATTTTTTTATGTTATTTTTTGAGATACTAGATGTTTGGTATCTGTTTAAAAAAATCAATGAAGTTTCAGGCACGTTACATACCTACATTTTAATAATATTTATGTTGATAAATTTTTTCAATATTTGAAACAATTTTTTTTAAAAACAAAGCTAGTTCAATTGAATTTTTATCATTTGTTATTTATAATAAACACCTTCCTTCTACCTTAACGTGTGAATATTTATTAAACATTTTACAGTGTAATTAATTATATAAAGATATGTGTACGTGTGAGCGTCTGTATGTGTGTGTGTGTGTGTGTGTGTGTGTGTGTGCGTGTGTGTGCGTGTGTGTGTATGTGCATATTTTGATATTTGTTTTGTTTTTTCGTCTCTACCTGCATGAATAGTTAAAATACTCTTTTTTCTTAAACATTGAATGATATTCTTAGAAAAGTTTTTTTTTATCTGAATCTTGTTAGTTTCTTAATATGTACATATATCTTACTTATTATTTAATACTAATTTATTTCACGGTTTTCCATCCCTTTGGTATAAAAGTAACCAGCTCTAATCCAGTAGCGGTCATCCCTTGATTGCTCTGGGCTCCTGATACGAGGGTGGATTCAATTACTGTGCAAATCTTTTCTGTAACTCCGATTTACGTCTACTTGAGGGGTATGAATATTTATATATTTTACGTACATATGTAGTTCCTAGATTTATACAGCTGTCAAATTATTCGAAAATACTGCCATAAATATAAATATATTAGCTGGTGTATGAAATGAAAAATAATAAATGTATTCATCTCATATGTTAAAAGTTAAAAAATATAAAAATATTTTATAAACAAAAAAAACAATTTGTGTTCTAAAAAAATGCGCCTGGCCTGACGTCCGGTTTTATGCATTGCCGGAAGCTAACTGAATTTTATTATTACAAGTGTCACCTTAATATGATTTAAATGTACGCCTCCGTGGTGTAATGGTTAGCGCGTTAAGCTACCGTGCTGGAGGTCTCAGGTTCGAATCCCAGAGGGGTCGAATAAAAATAAGTGATTTTAATATACATTCAATATTACCCTGGACTGGTACCTGAAGCGGAGGGCTGATCACCTTTCCTTCATATGTTAACGATCAAGGTAACACTGCGTTTATGTGATGCAGTGCCCTATGCACCATCGGGTGCGGATGAGGGTTTGAGGAGTGATGGTTTTTGTTGTTTTTGACAATAGTATGATATTTTTTGTTACTTTTCCACCATTTTAATTACGAACAATATGAGATTTAAAATTATAATGGGACACGAAATTAGTTTTATTGATAAAATGTTTTTTTTTTGTTAATCATGTTACATACATAAGTCACATATAAAATATTCCCGAATGGTAATATCCAATACTCATTTTGGGACATGGGATTAAGGTTAACAAGACTAAAACACAAATACGAAAGTAATAAAATTGTTAGATAACAAAACTAGCACAGGACAAAATGTGAAATATAAAAAAATAAAAACATGTAAAGCAAATAAATGTTGTTAGTACATTTTCTACTCTTTAAACGAAATCTAACCATTCATCCATAAGTAACCGTTACACCTCAAAAAGAGATATACATAAGTATGTACTTATGTTTGTATGCAGGTATCTTTGAATATTGAACAATGCTAATAATAAATCAAAGGAATTAGAGATATTACATTAATTGAGTTAACCTAACGTTTAATAATAATACTTCATTGTTTTTAACCCGTGGCCTCATTAAGATCGATAATGGGCTACATTCCTTTATATTTTCAATAAAATTATGTAAAATCATTTTAAAAGGATTAGATTTGTCATTTTAGATCGTTAATAATAATACTACTGTTTTGCAAGTGAGACCGAGTAAACAGAGAATTATTTATTATTTTCAGTACATGTTGTATTCACCAATGTCAAAATTAAATATAATGTAGGTACCTTTTACAATATAAAAATGAAACACTTATATGGATGAGACCGTTTATTTTAGTATATTAATGTGAACGCGATTAGTTTCGAGAACTACAGATATTTTCGAAACTAATCGTGTTTACATTAATAAACTCAAAACAATGATCTTATACATACAAGTGTTTTATTTTATTTACAACACTTGTATGTTGTAAATAAATTATCTGGTCAAACCATAAGCTTAAATAATAAAAATGTAAATGATATTTTCTGGCGTTTCTCATGTATGTGATTATAATCCAGGATTCGGACCTCACATACTGATATAAGGGTTTTGCTAAAAAAGCTTCTTTTTATCTCACTTTTTATTTTATACTTAAATCATCATGTTATTCCACAAAATTAATGCAAAATCAATATATAATACTTATTTTAAAGTATGTAACTTATGAACGATTCAATGAAACTACGATTTTACAGTTTACAAAGAAAATTCAAAGTGTACAATTTAATATTCATAAGCAAATATTTGATCATGAATTTAGTATATTTTAAGATTTAAACAATTGTACTATACCACTTATTTAGTTTTATTTAATTTTACACGGCTAGTTTCAAAAACTACAGGTGTCACCGACAGCTGCTTACAAAAAATAACCAGCAAAAAAATTATGTTTAATTTTTAAAATAATCGGTATGTCATTCCACAAAGTTAATGCCAAATTAATAAATATTATGAATGTAGCCCATTATCAAACAGTTATTGTATATAAAACATACAAAATAAATTCAATAAAACACGATTCACCTCCACTTCTAAATAACTCGTTGCATGCAAATTAAGTGATTTGTAAGACACATTATTGGTCATTATGAGTTAGTAAGATTTTCCGATAAGATTCAACCAAGGTAATAAATAATGCAACTTGACATGAACAATAAATATTCTCGTAATTGCAACGCTAAACAAGAAATAGTAATTGCACTAGAAGTCTTAGTTGAATCATTACTTTTTTGTTGAACAGTAATTATATCTGATATTCCTAATTGCTATGCTTGGAGATTGCAAGTTTATAAATAATAAGAGATTAATAGTTGCATTAATGGCACTGCACATTTGAAGTTGTCTTAACTATCTATCAAAACGAACCTATCGACCTTTTTGTAAATTGATCTATGATCTATTTGTTGTCCTGTGATAAATCTAGACATTTTTTAAATTATTTAAAAAAAAATGGCAAGGTAAAATATATTTAAAAACACATTACAATGAATTAATTTTCTTATGTTTTTATTTATTTTATGAAATTATATATTAATAACTCATTTCAATTCATTGACTATAACAACAACATTTTGAGATCTGAAATTTTGGAATCTTGGAATCTGGATTATCTCCAATTATTGGAGTTATTTATTATATTATTTTTTGACATCTCAACATACATAGATCATCTCACCAAAACACGTCTCTAGAGAAATTCTAGTGATTCAAGCACTATGTTTCAAAATTGAACCATTTTTGTAAAAAGAAGTTCCTAGAATTTTAATTAGTGTGGTTGTCAATCATTTGTAGAATCAATGAATGTTACAGGTGTGCAAAGTGATCACTGTAACCAGCTTATGACGGTCGTAAGCCACGTAAATACCCAGACATGCATATTCTTAAAAATAACGGCTGAAATTGGAGAAAATTCAGATTTGTGAACAAGTATTTGGACCCATTAAAAATGTTGTAAATAACATTAACATATAAATAACTCACTGTAATTATTTAGGAAATATGTGAGTATAAGTAAGCTTTCTTTTATTAAAGTTAAAAAAAATATTAGAAAACTTAACTTTTCTATGTGTGCAATATTTGTTTGCATGTTCATGCGCCTATTGAAGTAAAAGTTTATATTACTTACACTTTGAGTTTTCCTTGTAACCTCTTTTTTTAAGCCGAAAATACGATATGTTTTTAGATATATTGTGCTCGTTCGTGACTTACCTTATATTGCGGCCATAGGTGGGTTAAAAACATAATACTGCAATAAATGAGCAATGCTTTATATAATATTTAAAAAAATATATTTTCTGGTTTATATTCATATGCATATAAGCCGAAACTACTAAATACCCATAATTTAATAAAGTATTCGTGAAATTTAGCAAAATAATAAATTGTGATCGATCACTATGTAAAAAGCGTTTACAGTCGTATTAGGGGAGAGTGCGTCCCATACTATCCCGTTCCATTCCATCCCCTTTAAAAACCATTGATAATCCGGTTCTGAAAATGTTTCATCATTTTATTTTAAAGCGAAGTACAGTGCTGAATGCGCTAAAATATAATAACATGAAACAGGAACTACCTGTAGTGAAAAGACATTGAAAAATAAATTTTCACCACCATTCTGAGCAACAAACGAAACGGATATACTAAATAAATAATGGATCCCAACAACGGTGCATATATCCAATAAATCTTTCAAAATTAAGGCAACATGGATATTCAATAACGGGCAGAATGGTGAACGATACACAAGTGTATGAAGTGAATACTTAAGCCAGCCAAACGCCAAATCATTCGCCCTGGAATTTTCAGACTTCCATCTTTTTTCGTATAAAAACGATAGAGACTCGTACATCTTTACAGTTTTTCTTCTTATTCCTGGCTACATCTCAACTTATCTTTGTAAACTGTTGAAGTTAGCTCTCTGCGTTCTCAGATTGTAGGTACTTCCGTCATGGGTAACGTCACCTAAGCCATACCTTCGAATCATGTTATCTTTCTGAAGCATCCATGAATTATTTAATCTTCCTCCATGTGTCTTTCGACGAAGATCCATTGCGGTTGCCTGGCCTACAATATGATCAGGATCCTTGCGTCCTATGTGCCCATACCATCTCAATTACTTTTTATCTACCATACTATTCATGTCTGTAACATTAAATTAAATTCCCAGGGGCGGGGGTCAAATAAATAAAAGTGATTTTGTTAACTCTAATGTTTATTTAATATTACTCTGGACTGGTACCTGAAGCGGAAGGCTGATCACATTTCCTTCATGCATTAACGATCAAGATTACACTGCGTTTTTATTATGCAGTGCCCTATGCACCATTGGGGTGCGGATAAGGGTTTGAAAATGAAAGGGATACTCCAGCTGACTTTCTAAGCATTCTCATTTCAGCAGTTTCTAGTTGCATAGAGTAGGTGTTATACATCGTCCAGCATTCGGAGCCATAGAGGATTGCGCGTCTGACAATTGATTGCAGTTGAAATATCTTAAATTAAATATAGAAATATCATCCGTAGTGTAAAAATCGAATGTCTGAATGAACAATAAAAAATTGTTACATACAATTATCTCAGATTTTTATTTAAATTATACAATATGTGCAATTCGTATTCATTGATTTGAATAGATACGGTCTTAGGACATCTCCTTTGAGAGGATTGTCAGCCGTCGTATAAATATTTAGATTGACAGTTTTAATTTCACGGGGAGGACATTTGTATGAGTTGATTCAACAATTCGCCATAAGAAGACACTTTGGGGAACATGTCAATTGATTTTCGACTCTTGAATGGAATTGGCCGTCAGACTAATCTTGGTACTCCCATTGAAATGGTTTCGTCTCACAAAGATTTGTCGCATTTGCAGAATACGGAATGTTACCGACAATGTGGATAGGGTCATTTTAATCGTAGGAAATGTGCACGGTTGTGAATGTCCATTTTGATATATTTTTTTTCATATCAGATACATGTGTGCCTCAGTCTGACTTAATTATAATAAATAAAAAAATAATGCATACATCGCTTACTCCTTTCAACAACGTCATATGTCAAAATTCGTAAATTTTCAGTTGTGTATGTTTTCGGAATGCCCATGTAATGTACTATATCCCAGCAAAAGTGGCATATTTTTAACCCAATATTTACCCGCTACAGGGAGGAAAGGGTTGTTTTTGCATTTTGAAGAAAAGGTATTGTTTAATTTTTTTTTTAAAAAATAAATATTTTTCAAATAGAGAAAAACCTTTAGGTTTTATCAAAAAAGATATGTTCCATAGTAAAAAATTAAAAAAGGGGCTTGATATTTATTTTTCTAATACATTTTATTACATATATATATATATATATATATATATATATATATATATATATATATATATATATATATATATATATATATATATATATATATATATATATATATATATATATATATATATTTATATTTTTTTTTTCTTTATTTTTACAATGTTTCAAAATACCTCAAATGTATTAAAGTTCACAGCTTTATGGAGTTTTATTTATTTATTTTTTTAAACTAAAATACGGAAGTGAGTACTATGGAATAATGAATGAAACTGTACTAAAATTATTACATTTTGCTATTTACAATACGTTAGAGTAATATGTTGAAAAATCGATTAATGCAAGAGTCCAATTTCACAATAAACCATACATCGGATATAAATGCAGAATACTCATAATATGAATGCAGTCTAAGCTCACTGAAGCGAAGGATGACACAGCCGTGGGCTTTATTAAGAAAAGGCGTGACATTTCTAGAACCCAAGTTATAAACTTACCCCCAACTACTAAAAGCAACCAGATTTTGAACCCCTATACGTTATATACTCACTCATGTGTGATATTCGCCGAAAGACCTTTCCGAAATGCCAACGGATATCGAAAGAAATGCAGCGTGGAAAATTAAACATATCATTTTTGATCATGCGAATAATCCAGATTTATGTTTTTAAATTCATTATTTCGCTTATAAATATTAATCAGATATATACGTCAGAAATGAAGACTCTAAGGGCGCTTGTGCACTACAGGAATTTTACCGTCCGGCAGTCCGGTTAGCATGATAAAACGGATGATTGGCTTGGATTGGCTTGTGCTTTTGGCCGTCTTTCTTCGGATCGGTGCGCTTGATTGGTGCGTGGTCACGGTGCGTGTAAATTCGTCGTAGTCACTTTTATTTAAAACAAAACCGAACTGCCAGACGGTAAAATTCCGTGTAGTGCACAATCGCTGGAGCATATCTAGCAAAAGTCTACGAGATAGAGTAAGGAACACCAGGATAAGAGATATATGCGAGATCGAAGATATCGTTAGGTGGGGAAGACAACGAAGAAGGCAATGACATGGGCATTTGAGGATAATGAAACCATTTAGACTCCCCCACATTGCATTGAATGGCCAAACCCATGGTAGACGACTTCCAGGAAGACCACCAAAAACATGGATTGACAGATGGAAATAATCACAAGAGGCTGTTTTAACCAGGCAGAACCTCGCGTTTCTGAGGCTCAGTCTGGTTACATAGAACATAAAGAAAGTAAAAAGCACATATTTGTAAAATGTTAATAAACTTCCATTATGTAATTGATTTAGCAGTCACCGTGTAATAATATCTTTCCATTTTAAATTTGAGTTTAACTTAACTCTGAGGTAAATACCACTATTTCTTAAAATCTTTTGTGACACTTTCGATGCATTTCGCATCATTGAAACTCAACACGTGTCACAATAGATATTGAGAAATATGTATTGGTATAAATACCAATACATATTATGGTAAACCATATAAAACTTGAGAAAAAAAATGACTTTGTTTTTTGATCCACTCACATTCGCTCGCACTCACACAAATAATATATCACTATGAAAATAAAGTCAATGCTTTCAATATTCAAAATATAAATAAAAAAATGTTCAGTAGCTGTTAAGAAGCACGCTGTCACATTCAACAGATAGCACTACCACTGTAGTAAAAACAAGCGTTTTTTACATTTTAACCTGTGAATAAGTTTAGTTGATTAAAGATTTTGAACTAACGAACATTCACATTTTTATTCATAAAGAATACAACGTTGTATTTTAATTTCAAATCTATAATATATGCTAGTACCTTTTTAGATGTTTTTTTTTTCAAAAATATAATTAGATATTTATTCATGTGGTTGGTCGTGGAGAAATAAATATTCCAAACAAATTAACTACCTCAATGCCCTTATGAATCCGAAAACCAAAAAAAAATCTGATCGATATTTCAAAATCTAAAATAATTACTCTCATTCTTGTTTCTCCCCTAGATCAATATCACTATTCATAAACCATGTTTTCTCGTATTTATTGATATTTTCATACGCCTAAAAAACGTTTCTTGACTTTTTTTACCGAAAATATAATTTATTATAAATAATAAGGGGGGTCCGCTCCGACCCACTTCACGCGACGCAAGCCTCTTATGGTTGTGAATATGCCCTAATTTTCGATATTATATTTTTATTACGACCAAAGGGACTCCTTTCTTGTTTCCTGAGGCGAGAATATGTTTTGTCGGAAGTGTCGTCCTCGTCTTATTCCACTTTTTTGCAGTCTATTGTGTATTTTTTGCATTCATTTTTTGCACACACAATCCTGTTATGTTTTGTCTGAGCTGAACCTTTGAAAAAAACCTTTTAAAATTGGATTAGCCACTATCGAACTTGTAGCTTGTTTCTATGAATGCGTTTTTATGCCCTTTAAAAAAAATGCTCTGAATATTATTTACGCGAAACATCTTTATGTGACAGCGGGCCGATGGTTTTATTTATAGGCAGATAGGTACCTATGTTATTATATATTTCCCTTTTTGAAAAAGTGTCCGGTTTTTTGTGTGATTTTTTTTTAATACTGGTTGTATTTCTGTCTCGGGTTGTGCTTGTAACTAATTTCGTAGCTTTGTACAGCGTGTTACATTTTGATAGATAAAAGAAATAGTCTCTGGCAGTTGCGATGACCCGGGTGACCTCGGAAGCTCCGTACATTATGGGCTCTGTTGTAGAAAAACCAGCTCCGACAAAACCGTTACGGGCACTTTTATGCTTCTTATTTCGTATGTTTTTAAAGACCGTTGATACGACGGCCAAGTCTGAAGCGACGCTTGATTTATCAAAGAAAAAAGATTTATTGAAAGGTTTTTTGTACTAACAATTTGAGCTTATTTTCAACGGCTGGAACGTGCTTTCAAAATAGGCTATTTCGCCGTTCTTTCTTATTATTAGTTTTCTAGAAATACGATTGAATCCTACCTTCATTTCAATGTTTTATTTAATAATTTCTTAATTCATTTCTGTTTCATATTCATCGGATCTTTTTAATAATATTCATCCATACTCTCCTCCATTTTATCTTCTCACTTTAACCCTTACCCTCGATTACAATTGCCCATAAAAAAGAGTAGCACACGACACAAGAATTCCACCATAGTTCACCGAAGGGAATTGCTCCATAAAGGATGCTGTATTGTGAGCATTAACTTGTGCCGTGTACCACAACCCGTCCCTTTTAAATTCTTAACCCGATACTAAAAGGGATGATGTTATCCCTTCTTGTTATAAACAGATGCGATAAAAAGTCTGTTTTTTATTATTATTATTTTACCATACATTTAGCGTGTGCCAGATCTAAAAACGGGTAGGTACAGATGCTGGGAACTTTCAACCCTTGTAGCTATGGCTGGAATCAGCGGGTTAAATTTATTTAAGTCGAGTGCCATATTTGACTTTTAACCCGTATTAATCGTTTTACGGCTACGTAAAGTGTAGGTAGCACCTGTAAATATTTTTTCGTAACAAACTTGATGCATGGGCTATGTCTACATATATTTATTTAATAAACAATAATATTTACATGAACATTGAAATTTTTACTAGTGAAATGATCAATAATTTTTTATATTGAAATAATTTCATTGAATTGTACTGCATTTTCGTAAAAACTACTTGAATCATTTTCCCAAAAGTATGTATTTAATATTTTATTGATAAGTAGATATATACAAATATATGAATAATATAATCTTGTTGATATGAATATATATATACATAAATAGATCATGTAAAATATCTCAGGTACAATTTCAGTCTAGGTCAACAAAATAATCCATACTTTTTTGTTTGAAATTCTGAATCAAATCAAAATCGTTGCTTAATTTCAATTATAGGCTGACCAATGGTCTCAACTCTAAAAGCTTTCATATTTATCCAAAATTGTGTATCTTCGACTAATGATTTGTACTAAAAAAATAGTGTTTCGAAAATAAAGCATTTATTTTTCCATAAAAGCTAATTAAAACAAAGTTTAAACGAAACATGGAAAATTTAAAAATGTATTGAAAAATTAATACATACATATAAAAATGTTTTACAAAATCAAAAATAATTTGGGTAACAATAAAATAAAGATGACTGATCTAATGCTTTATAAAGAAATATATTCGTTGTTAGTTTTTTTTAAGTGCATTGTAAAAAATATACCACAATGATACTCAGTTAGGCTTCTTTTTAAAGCAGCTATTTTTTTCTATCAAAACAACCCCTTTTTTCCCCTTTGAATGTTTTAACGTTGAACACCTTTAACCTTGTGTATAACCAGAAATCGAGTATCCTCTGTAAGTAGATCTACGTTACCTGTTTTATCACATTTGTATTATTAAAGGCTTGCCTTTTATCATTGCTATCAATTCTTCTCGTAGAACGCACGTCTAATCCTTGACCGAATAACCTACATGATATCCTCCCTTAGGATGCTGCATTATATTGTGTTATTGAAAGGACCTTTGCATCTGTAAATTACCCTTTAGCATTTTTATCTAACCCTTATATTTATTTGTATATTAAGATTGCAATAGTTTAAACTGTGACTTTGTTATTCCAACTCCTTTGTTTAGTAAAAAAATGTTTTGTTTTGATTTCATTAATTGCTTTAGCAGACACATCATAGTAATATGTATACATCTTTTATTTTTATTTTAGTAGTTTTTTTCTTTAAATCCATTGTCTGACCTGTTTAGTTGCATTATGCATCATTATCAAATATGGTGTTTGATCATGTTGCGGAATGCATCGAACCACATTTCACAATTTATTTTAATAAATAAAATTAATATTTTGATTAAGTAGATTCAGATATTTTTAATTTAAGATTTATTTAGTAAATACCAGTATTTCTTAAAATCGATGCATCCCGCATCATTTTCAAACACTGTATGAAAATGGATAGATTTTACCACAAAGTGACTGCCGAATCAATTAATGATATCAGATTGTTTTGTTCTGGTATTTAGGAGAAAAATATATATTTTATTATAATGCAGAGGAAAACATGTCTCGATTCTCTTTCAGCGAATGATAAGAAATAAGTGATTATTATTTTTTATTAATTTATTTCACCAATCTAGTATTAGTACGTAGGTATTATTTTTTTGCTTTAATTGAATTACGAACAAACCACAACAATCATGAACTTTGAACAAAAATAAGACTAACTATCAAATGATACAATTTCTCGGAAGATTCTAGTAATTCATTTTATTATTTTATTTTAATTAGTCGTAAAAAGGAAAATAAATATAATGATAATTGATAATTCTTAGTAAACAACATTTTGTTTACAAACAATGATATTATCAATACAATGTTAAAATACGAGGAAAAAAATATTTTAAAAAATATATCATGAAAAAACATTGAAAACATGGAAACACAAAATTTTATTAATTAAATTAATTTGAAAAAAAAGTAACATCAATCTAAGAATCTCGTTTATAATGCGTACCTACCTTTGTTATGTTACCTGGTTTAAGACTCATCTCTGGTTATACCCAAATTAGCTTTTAATGAATGTAACGTATAGTTGAGTTTATTGTTCACAGACCCTACACATTAGAGCTTAACTATGTGTGAATGTACTCTAAAACCATTTAATTGTTTTTTTATTGGCCCAACACAATCGTATCCCAATAATGGTCTTAATAGTGTCCGGTAAACACCCCCTTTACCCTATATCCATTCAATATATTATGTAATTAGGGTGGGGGTGATGGTCACTGCAATCATTCACCGGACACTTCATTGTTTTGGTGACAGTTACGTCGTTTTACCGCAGGCGGTAAAACCCCAACAGGATTGCATTAAGGTATTGCTTAGTTATTTCTGCTCACACGCGATTTTATACGTATTCAGTTGAAAATATATCTTCATAAAATAAAACAAGAGCTTTGTTTTTAACCACTTTTTTATTAGTATTTTTCTCATATGACAAGTTGACAAGAACCTTGTCGTCTACAGGGATAAACATGTGCATGTTTAATGTATCAAATATAGTTTCACAACATTTTGAAAGCATCCAAATACTTGTCTAATCTGGATTTCTCCACTTAATAAATATTTTTACATTTTGACATCTCAACTATATAATACAGGTGTACGATGATATATGTATGGGTCCCAAAAAAATCATAATGTGGTTATCAATATGGGTAGAATGATGAATGTTACATGTCGCTCACTCCTTTCAAGAACGTCATAAATCAAAAATCGACAATTTTCAGTTGTGCATGTTTTCGGAATGTTCAGAAAATGTACTATATCCCAGAAAAAGAGGCATATTTTTAACTTAATATTTACCCGCTACAGGGCAGAAAGTGTTGTTTTTGCATTTTGAAGAAAAGGCATTATTTAATTATTTTTTAAATATACTCAATATTTTTCAATGGGAGAAAAAAACTTCAGGTTTTACCTAAAAAGATCTGTTGCACAGTAAAAAGTTCAGTAAGTGGCTTGATATTTATTTTTAATACATTGTATTATATTTTTATACATTAAAAACGTTCTCCGGAAAAATCAGGTTTTTCGATTTATGACGTTCTTGAAAGGAGTAGGCGATGTGTGTAAAATCACCTAACCAGATAACTAGCCTATAACGGGTCATAAGCCATGTAAATATCCAGATTTCCACATTATTTAGTTTCCTTAAGGTATTTTTTTATACCTTCCGAAAAATTGTTTAAACGGGGGTCAATCATTTCTCTAATAAAAATGTGGTATGTAAAAAAATGGAATTTTAATGATCGAGTGCCAAGTCTTGATTCAATATTTGTAGTTTATATTAACACTTTTAATCGAATTTTACTTCTTATAATATCTGTTGTATTCTGGCCAGTTCCCTTTACTTTAACCTAAAATACAATGTATACCCACCACAGGCCATGCCTTTGAGGGATCTTTTTTGTATTTATACTATATTTATTTTTGTACTTGTATTTATATTATATTGTGAAATGCGAAAGAATTTAAATTAAAGAAAAAAAGGGTTAGGAAAATATGTTATCATTTTTTTAATGCAATGAACGATGAATTAATATCGTACTCCGGCCCTGTTGTGATCACTGTCCACTGTCCAGTGTTCGGGTTTACAAAGTTGGCCAATAATTCCACCACTCTATAATAGTTTGGCCCAGCGGGAGAGCGGTCACTCTATTATCTGACCACCTCTGGTCACCGGTGGTCAGTCTGCACAAGCTGCCAAGTGCCAAGTTACAAAGCACAAACGAAATACCCTACTTCTGAAGCTTAACGACCCCAAGGATGGAACTTTGCGGTAATTTATTGCGCATACCGATTGTCTTAGCGACAATAAGAAGTGCATTTAATATATAAGAAGGGTGCACCTGTCGGCTGCAGTTGATGCAATAAATCCGTTGAATATTAATTATTATTATAATGATTGAAGAAAACACTTGTTTTATTCCAATTGAGTATTGATTTGTCCGCCTCCGTAGTGTAATGGTCAGCACGCACTGCTACCGTTCTGGAGGTCCCGGGTTCGATTCCCAGGGAGGTCAAATAAATAAAAGTGATTTTTTTTCACTCTAATATTTATTCAATATTACCCTGGACTGGTACCTGAAGTGGAGGGCTGATCACCCTTCCTTCATGTGTTAACGATCAAGATAACACTGCGTTTATATGATGCAGTGCCCTATGCACCATTGGGGTGCGGATAAGGGTTTAAATGAAATGAGTATTGAGCACTCAAGTGGTATAAAACAAGTGTTTTCTTTAATCATTGCAACATGTCTTACCACAAAGTTAATGCCGAAACAATAAATAAATTAGTATTATGTTTAAATCGCTTATTATAATAAACCTCTCGAAAAAATATTGATTCATTCCATTCAACCCCTTATCCGCACCCCAATGGTGCATAGGGCACTGCATCATATAAACTTAGTGTTATCTTGATCGTTAACACATGATGGAAAGGTGATCAGCCCTCCGCTCCCGGTACCAGTCCAAGTTAATATTGAATAAATATAAGAGTGAAAAATCACTTACATTTATTTGACTCCCCCTGGGAATCGAACCCGGGACCTCCAGTACGGTAGCCGAGCGTGCTGACATGATTTTTTGGAATCTATAAATACGTCATATCACACTCTCTCTATTATTCATCGTTCACTTTGTGAAATACCACTTTAAAAGACACAAATTCGTGACTACCGATTTCGGAATAATCATGTCATTATCAGGTCAAATGTAGACAAAAGTAAAATTGTTATTTATACAAAACTCAAATTTGAAAGAGAGAGAAGACAAATGAGTCATAATGGGAATATTTTTTTAATGTGGCGTCATAGTTAAATTTAATTGGTTATTTGCTATGGTTTTAATATACAAAACATTGGTCATATCACTCCACTGAATGTCATTAATTGATAAAATGCCACTTTTTCTTCTAAGAAATAGTAGTAATTATTAAGAAAATTAATTAGATTAATTTTAAAAAATCTGTATTTCCTTCGTGTGATTAGTTTGTCACTTACCAGTTTGTTTACAGTGAAGCCCCCTCGAAGTATTTGTACTGGATTTTATGAAAAAATCGCTATTTTAATTATCTTAAACAATAATCATGACTTTATATATATATATCTTCGTTAATAATTAAAGCTTTGGCTTTAGGTGGTATTTTAATTTTTTTTAATTATTATTAACTCCTTTATGTATTTGTAACACGATACAACATCTCGCGATAGTTTGTCACCAAATCACTTCTCATAACATGTTAATCCATGAACTTTAGCGGTCCAATGACATAAATGTGACCTAACCCATGGGATTTATTTATTTTTCTATTTATCTCAACCTTCAGAAAGTATCATGTTTCCAGAATGCAATATTTGGAAACACGTGGTACAGATATTTGTGAAACGATAAAAAAACTTATACTGCTACCACTATCACTTCATATCTTCGTAGATAGTGGAATCCATACACAAGTCTACTATATTTGGAAACCTAAGTAGGTACCGTAGAACGGGGCTACTTAAATATTGATGTGTTACTTGAGCCTAGTATAAAAAAATCAAATCTGTATTTGGCCTACAATAATGAACGTATCGACATGATTCATTGTTTCCCTGACAGGTGACACTTATTGTCACGATACTCCGATCGATACCACGATCTAAATATTTTTTTGTACTGGGCTCAAGTAACACATCGAAATTCAAGTAGCCCCGTTCTACAATACATAAACGCTTTTAGAAACCTAAATAGAATCCTGATATGACAGTCTTTCCTTTCTTTCTCTTTTTTCATCTTATTCGACCTTGGAAGACGCTCGACTGCAAAACTGGCGTTGCGAGTTCGATTCCTACCAATTGCAAAATGAATTGAAAAAAAAAAAAAAAAAAAATATATATATATATATATATATATATATATACATATATATATATACAATTGTTCTGGTTATGATGAATTTTTCTCTTCTACCTGTCCTATCTTACTTTCCAACATACAGACAAACCTTTTAAAATAAAGTTTGGAAAATATATATAATATTCCTTTGTTAAACTTATCATTTTAAATAGATATGCCTTAATCATATTTAATGTTTTAGCAATTCTTTCACCAGTCATCTAATTCGATTTTTTTTCTTTTGTATCAAAAGTACAGAACCGAGTAGGGGAGAGTGCCCATGAATGGGGCGTTTTTGATTTTGCCTCTATAGTTCTTCTCTGTAAAATAAATCACAAAAAGAAAACGCGGGTTTTCTTTATTCAATATTTAAGCTACAAATATGCAGTACTTTGTTTTCGAAAAAAAAATTACTTAACTGCCTGAAATATTGATTTCAAATAATGTCATAATATGTCCCATTCATAAACAGGGTTCCATGAATGGGACACCAGTATCCATGAATGGGACATTGATTAAAATGCAAGATCGATGAAAAAAATATTTTTTAAAACAAAAATAATCGGTAGATACTTTCGTGTAATACGTAGACGCATGAAAAATAAATTTTATTCAGCATTACTATAAGATTTCATTTGAAGTCGAAATATGTCTCATAATAACGGTATGTTGGCATTTGCAAATCGTACGTTCAAAAACGCATTTTCATATTTGTCAGCTTTACATGTAATAAATTACATCCGACCAGAATAAGTGCATCTGTCACCGTAATGACGAACGAGTTGCATACCGCTGTCTGGTAATTACCGCATTCTGTACTTTTGCCTCCTGGAAGCGTATTTCTAAAACAAACTATTTATTTTTTACTAAGAAGTATACAATGCAAACAAATAACCAATATATGTTTAACACTCTCCTTATCATTCATGTTTTGTTTTGTGTAATGCCACTTAAATTTTTAAGTGGTATAACACAAATAATATATATTTAACTTTCTACTTATCATTCATTGTTCACATTTTGTAATAGTGCATAAAATTGTTTATACTATTACACAAAGTTAATGATGAATGATGTTGAGAGTATTACCATAATCTATTTTTTTTTCACAAAATACATAGTACATATAAGTATGTGTGTTTGTTCGAAGCTTAATGTGCAGATTTTTTTTCGTCACAGCATACCACATATCATATTTGAATAAGATTTATTTAGCGGAAACCCTTAAATGAATGCAAGATCCTTACAGATTTATTATACATACTGAAAAACGACTAAAATCAAATAAATATAAATGACTTTTCACTCTAATCTTTATTCAACATACCCTTGATTAGTACCTGAGTTGTAGTGCTGATCACCTTTCATTAATGTTTTAAAGATCAAGATAACACTGCGTTTATATGATGCAGTGCCCTATGCACCATCGGGATAAGGGTGTGAAGAAGAAGAAAAAGAAAAAGAACTACCATGTGGATAAACCCAGATTTGGGAACAAGGATTTAAACACACCCAATATGTGAATTAACAATTGTACAACAAAAGCAGATTTACACCTTCAATATACGCTTTAGAACGTTCAATTTTAATATTTATACTCAAGTATATGGGTGCGATTTGGCCTAGCGTGTTTTAGAATTACGCATCCTTTACTAATAACGTTCGAGTCCCGCATTGGTCCAGCAATGCATTACTTTGTCAATCGGTATGAGAAGTCACCTTAAATGCGTACAGGCTAATAAATCCACAACACAGAAACCTCATTGTTTATTTCATTGCACGTGTAAAACCAGGTCGTAAAATTGCGTCCTTTTTGTTTAACACGATGCAAACGATAAAACAAATGCTAATTGGTGACCTGATAGACAACAGTGCACGTTTATAGCAACTCTAATGCTTTGGTGAATGAAATGCAATGTGGATACATTGTATCAATGAATAGTTTCAGAAGATATATAGCTCACTCCTTTCAAATACGTCAAATACCAAAAAAACTTGATTTTTTAGGAGATCGTTTTTAAAATTCAAAAATCTAATAAAATATATATAAAGCGACTTTTTATTGTGCAACAGATCCCTTAAGGTAAAACCTGAATGTTTCTTCTCCATTTGAAAAATATTTAGTGTATTAAAAAAAAATAACAAAACATTTTCTTCAAAATGCAAAAACAACACTTTCTACATAAAGTTCATTTCCTTGGCATTCTGAAAACATACGCAACTGAAAATTGTTGATTTTAGATATATGACGTTGTTGAAAGGAGTAAGCGAAATATAATTGAATTGCTACAATATTATTTTATATCAGTAATGAATTCACTGTTGTTAAACTCAATTCTCGGAGTAATGTTAAGATAAGCAGAATGTTTTAAAATAAATACAATTATGATTCAAGTTCATCATAATTAGAGTTTATAAACAAAATTCACTTCAAAATTAAACTATATTCGGTACTGTACTGTACTGTATACAACTGTAGACTTTCGACTATAGTCTACAGTTGACCTGATGATGGAATGGTTATTCCGAAACCGGTCGTCTTGAAGTACAGTTTTTAAGAGGTTTTTCTCAAAGTGAACACTGAATGATAAAGAAAGTACCATTTTATCATACCACAAAGTTAACAATGCTTTTAACACACAAAAAATGACGCTTAAATCCCTCAGCCATTATCAGGAGACGATTTGATAAATTACTGAGAAATTACTGTAAATTATGAATTTATACTAAAAATTTAATATGTGAATTATTTAAGTAAGATTTTCAGAAAATCATCAAATGATGAATTATTGAATTAGTTGATAAATAAACGAAGCTATCAGGACAAAATGATATCGAGTTTTATTTTTATTGAAATGCAGTGACTGACGGAAGCTTACCCTGTTGAGTTGGAAGTCGTCGACGTCGGAGTCTGGTGTCATGGATTCGATTTCAAATATTATTCGAGAAATATTAATTTTTAGTTGGCCTAGATTTTTAAAGTGTATATTTCATATGTACCCTCTCGATCAAAAAATTTCAAAGTATTTCGAAAGTTAGTGTAAAAAAAATAATGCAAGGCTGAGATAAGCTTTAGAGATAATTTTTTTAAAGATATGATGAGATGGTGTAGGCGTGTGAATCGAATGAGTGGTGAAAGAACAGTAATACAATTTTATGAGACAAATGTATTTATGAACAGGAGCAGAAAAAGACAGAAAAGCTTCCCGTGATCAAGTATTTCTTAGGCAACGTGATGGTTATTTAGTGAAAAAACATTTATTATTCAATATTCAACTGACCTGTGCACCATAAGGTACAAATAATGATAATAATAAATATGCAAAATTGATCGATATGTATATTTGCATTGCATATGTACTAGATGCTTAATATTACTTGCATCATATCCTTCCATAAGACGAATGCAAAATGCACCATCCGAACAATGATAATTTGAAGTGGGTGGTCTAATGATAATGAACCGATCTGAATGTAAAATAACATCGTTGAATTGTTCAATTGGATGATAATGCAATAATAAAATTTTGCTCGTTCCACAAAATTGGTTAAATTAAGTATTTACATACAAAGATAAATACATTTTCTTATTGCATACACCGAAAGCTGCAATTTCAATAACTTATGATAAAAGAGATATGTCCGCCTCCGTAGCGTAATGGTCAGCACGCTCGGCTACCGTTCTGGAGGACCCGGGTTCGATTCCCAGGGGGGGTGAAAATAAATATGAGTGATTTTTTCACTGTAATATTAATTCAATATTACCCTGGACTGGTACCTTAAGCGGAGGGCTGATCACCTTTCCTTCATGTGTAAAAAACGATCAAGATAACACTGCGTTTATATGACGCAGTGCCCTATGCACCATTGGGGTGCGGATAAGGGTTTATTATTATTTTTTATTAAAAGAGATATAATAATTAATTAATTGATTCTGCTGCCATTATATGCTAATGTTTATCAACCTTACATTAATTGATTCGGCGGGTACTCTGTGGTAATATCTAAGTAGTGGGGTGATGTGACTGAATTAAGAAATTCCAAAAATTAGACTCGGTGCAGCGTGTAACATTGATTGCAGTCGAGTCATTTTATTGTTTGAAAGACCCGTATACATACCGTTATAATAATCTACTCTAGATACTACAAACGTATTTACCAATTGACGGACAATATTAGTTGGCTACATAATCGATACATACATTCATCAGGAAATCAAATTACATATTTGAATGAAACGTCTCAACATTTTATTTTTTGACAATTCATCAAAGATGAAGAAGAATATGGAAGTCTGGGCATTTACGGGGCTGACGACCGTAATAAGCTAATAAGTTAAAGTGATCACTTTACATACGAGTAACATTCACCAATTATACCCATTATTGACAACCACACTACTCAAATTCTTGGAAGTTCTATATATATGAACCAATTTAGAAACCTTCCGAAACTTCCATATTCTTCTTCATCTTTGATGAGATGTCAAAAAATAATATGAAAATAACTCCTGTAATTGGAGATAATCCAGATGTTGTGAACAAGTATTTGGACATACTCAAAATGTTGTAAATAATTCATTTATTGATTCGGCGTCACTCTGTGGTAATATCTTAGTAGTGGGGTGATGTGACTGAATCAATGAATTCCAAAAATTAGTCTCGCTGCAGCTTGTAATATTGATTGCAGTTATTAACATTGATTGACTCTAGATACTACAAACATATTTACCAATTGACGGACAATATTAGTTGGCTACATAATCGATACATACATTCATCAGGAAATCAAATTACATATTTGAATGAAATGTCTCTACATTTGACCGATCACCTGGTCAGTGTAAGAAATTTGCGCAGAAACATATGAATACACCCTTGGGGCTGTTCACTTTTATGACGTTGATTTGGCATCGGGAGTCATGTTGATTTACGAGTCGAGGTGTCAGTCCTCGCTTTACGGCTGTGCTTGATAGCGATCGTAAAGCGAGATGCAGCATGAGTTATGGCCCTATTCTGCGTGCACAATCCAGGCCTTATAATCTCACGTGACACATCACGGTGATTATTGACAGCTTTCTGCTGCAGACTGACAGGTGAGAGATCAAACTTGATTTGCGAACCACGCAATTTAGCGGGTGTAGCATAATACAGTGTAGTAGAATTCGGTTATAACGTCCCCGGCTATTACGTCAACTCAGATTAATAGCATTTGCAAGAATCTACCAGTTGATGCTACCCGTCAATTAATAAATGCATTTCTAGTATGTAGAGTCAAAAATTGTAACAGCATATACATGGACAGGGGCGTGCCTTCCATATAAGCAGAAAAGTAGTGACTATTATAAATTACCCGAGCACCTACCCTACCTTACTAAGTAATACCGCATACCTCACTACCTACCCCTACTTCCTACCCTAGTAAGAAGTACCTAGCTTACATTACTACCTACCTCAACTGCCTATTTTAATTAATTCCCTATGCATGACACTGTACACGGGTTTACCAAACAATAAAATGACTCGACTGCAATCAGTGAAAAGCGCTGCAGCGATACTAATTTTTGGAATTTCTAAATTCAGGCACATCACCCCACAGCTTCACTAACTGCAACTGCATTAGTTTACGGTTACCCGAAAAGGTTGAGTTTTAACTCAGTGTATAAATCAATAAATAATCAAGATTCAGACTATCTTAAAGAGCTATGTATTCCAGATGAATTGGTTGATAGATGTCTCAGAATTCTATTTGATGCCATGAAATCTGCTGAAACATTTTTACCATTTCTATCGATTCATAGAGACGTCCACTGCCGCACTTGACGCAGCACAGTATCAATACAGAAAAAAAGGAAATATAGTTTTCTGAAAGCACTGTCCAGAAAAAAATATACGGACCACTTTCGGCAATAAGCGGACCAGGAAACATGTGTTTTATATTACAGTATTTATCATTTTTAAATTTACTATTTGTGTATACACTTTGACATAATTAGTTTAACTAAATGTAATTCGAATCAATATAAACAAAATGAGGCTGAAGTAATTAGTTTATGTAGCTTTTTCACGGAGTCTTCATATGGCATTATAACCGAGTTTCACTCTATATGGTAAAATACAAGTGCCGGGTTGTTGTCACGTTGTTTTAGTGTTGAGTACTCTGAGTCAAAGATTCTTGGTTCGAACCCACTCTACAACAACTTTATACCTATTATTTAAAATAGTCGGCTTTTTGCTACAAAAATAGCATGAAATTTTAATTTCATACCGTTACAAAAAACTTATTAAGAAGAAAAATTCATTAATGAAAATTAAGTACAAGTAAAAATTAAAAAAGAACAGATTTTTGCTTGTTGTAAAAAGAGTTTTATGAAAAAGGAATAGTGGGATACTTTATTTATTAAAATGGCAAAAAGTTTTAGATAATAATGGATATAATATATTGAAAAAAGAGTTATTTTATCTATGGAAATGATGTTTTTTTTGTAAAATCCAAAATGACTTAGTTTCCAACACAATATTTCATAACTATTTTTGTCCATAGACTGAATAATAAATGACTTCGACTGGAAATAGGAATCCAAATTTCATTTCCCAATAAATTTTTAAACCCAATTTCCGTTTATATGGCGACTGGATATTAGGGGATATGAAATTATTTACATTGTCCGCCTCCATGGTGTAATGGTTAGCGTGTTGGAGGTCCCGGGTTCGATTACTGATTTTACACTCTAATATTTATTTAGAATAACCCTGGGTTGGTCCCTAAAGCACGATGATCACTTTGCCTTCGTGTAGGTTGCGATCAAGATAACAATGCGTCAATACGACTCAATCCCAGTAAACAGTATTGAGTGCAGTAAGAGTCAAAAGAAGAATAATGAAATTATAAAATAACCCTCTTGAACACTCGGTCGTTTTTAATAATTTTCGTAATTAATTTTGCTAACCGTTTACTTTCTAGGAGATCCTTTGAAGAAATGGAACAAAAATTAAATGAAGGAATGAAAGTTTTAAAAGTCTTTTTATTTACTTTTCAGCACTGTTTAATTTAGTGTAATATCACTAGTCCTACTCTACTCCATACCCCAACTCCTGCAGACTGGAGGAATTATGAACTGTTGTTCGGGAGTGGCTAGCGAAAATAAATCATAAAAAAATCTTCGCCATAAAAAGAGGAATGAAACAAAGCGAACAGGGTGATTTATTACCAACTTAAGATAAAAAAATGATAAAATAATCAGACTTCTCCTACGGGGGTAGTTTTAGTAAGATACAGTAGGGGATGGCAGTAGGGGTGGTTTCTGGTGACCACAGAGGAAGAATAAACATTAGATAAAAAATGCGTTGAATCTCAAATGCCCCCATAAATTAATGACATATGGTTGAGAAAATATAGCCAAGTAACTGAATTCAAACCAAAGTAAAGCATTACACAAATAATATTTTGTTTAATTTAGTTAAAAATAATTATATCTGAAATCTGGATTATTGAGTTATATTGATTATTGAGTTACAACAAAGGGATGTGAAATTTGTTAAATACCATTTATTGAATATTTTCTACGATAATATGATCAGATTTTTTTTTAATGATAAGTAAACAAACATATATCTAAGCTTTTGATGGACATTTCAATGGTTAATTTGTAAAATGTATTAAGCCATTTTCATTAAATAACGCTATATAAATTATTAATCAAATTAATTCATCAACCAAATAAAATAAAAATAAAACATATATTTCTGTCTATCAGAACCAAGTTTAATTTTGATATATTAGTGTAAGTGTTTAGGCGTGTATAAGCTCCAAAAAATTTGATAAAAAATGTTATTAAAAATATTGAACATATCAAGAATTCTTGAGAACTCAAAACTTTAAAAAGAAATAAGAATAATAATAATAATCATTACAATTTGTAAAATTTCAAAATATCATTTTAGACGTCTTTTAGTATGTTCGCCTCCGTAGTGTAATGGTCATCACGCTCGTCTACCGTTCTGGAGGACTCGGGTTCGATTCCCAGGGGGGGTAAAAAGAAATATGAGTGATTTTTTCACTGTAACATTTATTCAATATTACCCTGGACTGGTACTTGAAGCGGAGGGCTGATCACCTTTCCTTCATGTGTAAACGATCAAGATAACACTGCGTTTATATGACGCAGTGCCCTATGCACCATTGGGGTGCGGATAAGGGTTTTATTATTATTATTATTATTTAGTATGTAAAATCATTATGACGTCTTTTAGTATGTAAAATCATTATGGTAGAACAATTCATGACGGTTAGCAAAAAACTTACTAATTTCAACATTCAGGCCAAACTCGCATTAATAAAACTCAGTTGGCTTCCGGCAATGCATATGCATAGCATAATTTCCTTTCAATAACTCCTTTCCAAATACATTTCTTTCGTAGAAAAACTTATTTTTTCCATAAAAAAACAGTGTCTAAAAAAAATACATTAAACTTTACCTGGGGTTAAAGAAAATTATGTTGCTATTTGACGAATACTAGGCTTTAAGCTTTATTTAAGCTTAAAGCTTTAAAATTTATTCATTTTTGATGATGGGTTAAAATTTCCTCCCTTATATCATGCAATATATTTTTGCCAGTATCGAAAATAGTTTTTTTTTATTATTCCATTTTTTCCACGTTTCTGGAGGCGAGTTGATTTAAGGCTTTCTCAAGTGGTTCGTCCCCTCGCAGGGGTGCGGGGAGGGCGGGGAGGGTGGAGTGGCCACGTGATAGACAAATGGCTTATTTATTCGACTTTCAAGATAAAATATTACCCATATCTGTATGATTTGTGGCTCCCTAGCAGATTACGCTACCCGGCCGATAACGGCTATTGAAAACAGGCCGTGAAGTGATGGAGATGACTAAAATATATTTTTAAATATCAACAAAGCTTTAAGGCGTTTTTTATCATCGGTCTTGAAAAAATGTAACAAAGGGTTTATGATTTGCTTTATTAATTATACATATATGTGTCTTGGTAAATACGAGCTCTCGTATAAATGATGAAATTAATTAAAATAATATTAATATACATATTATGTATTATTACAAATGTATTCAGTGATAAAAAAAAAATGAGGAAAATATAAAAATCTGAGTAGTCAAAGAGACTAACAACTTACTATCGGCAATTTCCAGGTATATATAATATAATTCACAAATATAATTCACAAATGTCCCTATAAATAAAAAAAGGGCAATCGTAACCAATTTTTACATTTGCGTGAATTCAATGTATGTTAACACTCATCCATATGCAAGATCGAAACGTCATCTCTAGAAATTTTAGTTAAAGGGCTGAGATTTTATTGTTGCGCGAGATATTTTTCAGGATTTTTAAGACATCATACGAAATGTCACGATTGGATAAAAAACTCATGCAGAGTAAAAAGCTATTGAAAAAGAAGAAAAAGCTACCTTGATGTTATAAATCTCTTTTGTTTCTATTTTTTTTTGTTTATTGTATGTTTTTATATGTTTTTCTTACTTATTTTATGATATTTTACATGGAAAAATTACGTTGATGCGCAATTAAAAATGGGCAAAATCGATACATGGATCTATTTCGTTCAGATATCTTTTTTACTTCATATTGTATGAAAGAAGAGCATAATTTTGGCAAAAAAGGGTAAAAGCAGACTGAATACAGTCGAAATGCGGTATTTTAGATGAACGTACGGCAAAACGGTGCTGATAGATCTTCGACTGGAGATACGAGTATGGAATGGAGGGATAAGCATTTTCGATAAAATTAAGAAAGTTATTTTGTGTTAGTTTGGGTATTTGAGATAAATAAATGAGTGAAACAAATGTATGAAGGGAATGCAGTTTTAAATAAGAGCAGACCTAGAAAAACTTGACCAAGTATTTGAAAAATCTAGTTTTTTAAATACTTGGATGTGGTCAGGTCAGGAATCGGAATAATCGGCGGGTATGTATGAGGAGATGAATGAATGTGGAAAAGGCGAAGATTCTTTTAAAATCCATATTTGTGTGCCATTATATTCTTGCTACCTACATCTGCAGATTGGTTGGTTAGTTATTATATATTTTTTTCAAATCTTAAATTAACCACTCAATCACACACAAACCTAACAATAGATTTTTATTTAACTCTATCAATATTAATTTGAACAATATATTAATATTAAAGTAATAAAAAATCTGGTTACGTATTTATGACGTACCTTATAACATAACAAGGCATGATAAATGAAGCTACACGAATAATAATCATTTATAATTTAACATTTTCAACCTGACATAGGTGTCTATTCTTCATCCTTGGTTAAGAATTTAACAGTATGTTATAAAAAGTACATTTCATACAACACATATATTTCTAGATACAGGTGAGGTTTTAAAATGTTTACTCTTAAAGGTGCATATATTCATTGATGATATATAGAAATAGGAAAATGATTATTATTTTACATCTTCGAAATTACAATAATTAGTTTAAAAACACATAAGTTGTCAGTGTGTAGGTAAACCTTGAATGTGAATAATTTTTTCATTAATTGATTCGGTTGTGTCGGTTTTTGTCCGCCTCCGTAGTGTGATGGTCAGCACCCTCGGCTACCGTACTGGAGGTCCTGGGTTCGATTCCCAGGGAGGGTCAAATAAATAAAAGTGATTTTTTCATTCTAATATTTATTCAATATTACCCTGGACTGGTATCTGAAGCGGAGGGATGATCACCTTTCCTTCATGTTAATGATCAAGATAACACTGCGTTTATATGATGCATTGCCCTATGCACCATTGGGGTGCGGATAAGGGTTTGAATGAATGAATGTCGGTTACTGTGGTAATATCTATCTAATTTTAATTAAAATATCACATTTTCAATATGATGCGGAATAGGTACCTTCATCGAAACACGTGTCAAATTTGATTTTAAAAATAGTGGTATTTACTGTAAAAAAAAATATTTTCAACATAAAATTTTTGTTTTAAATGTTACTGTAAGTGAAATATAAATAATACATGAATGCATACAATTCTCGATATTTTTGGTGTGTCAAAAGTCACTATTCTAGGTTTTCTCGACTCAGAAGTTATTTTTCCATTTTAACATCTCAATATAGATGAAGAAGAATATCGAAGTCTGGGTACATACATTTTATTAATCATTGATTGAATGGTGAATGTTACACGTATGAAAAGTGATAACAGGTCGTAAGCCCTGTGAATGCCCAGTTATAGTCATAAAATAAACCCTGAAGAAGGCAACAGGTTGTTGCCGAAACTGGTTGGTTTTCCATAAAATTGTGAGTGGATCAAAAAACAAAAACTTTTTATTTCTCAAAATAACACATCACTGTGATCCACAAAGTTAATGGTTTGAATATTCAAAATATTCCATATTTTTCTTCATCTATGTTGAGATGTTAAAAAAATGTAAAACAAATCTTGTATTTGACATTAGTAGTTTGACATCGTAAAAAAGTTTAAAAAATATGTATACTTACGAGTATATTATTTTCTGCTTACCTACTCTTAGTTTTTAACACGGTGTTAAAGAATAGACCCCACAGTACAGGATTAAAAAGAGAGAAAACAAATTTCTTCATCAATTAATCAAAATCGGAGCTCATTCATATTTTGACGTTTAATTGTGTGATACAAATTGTGTTTTAAGTAGACCTGAGATCTGGAATAACCGTCTTATCCCAATGTAATCATTGGCATCAGTGCCACCTATAATTTAAAATTACATTTGGCTCAATTACATCAAAAATCTACCTTTTTCATATCAGCCTGCCCACTGTCTGGCTGTGTTCAATTTTAAATTATTCGTTAAGATGGTGAAAACGCGTGTATTTTTTTCTACATAACATTTTATATATATTTTCATAATTTTTTAATTGAAACAATATTAGAACATTTTGAGTCCGTCCAAATACTGTAATATTTAAAATTAAAATGTAACTTTGTTTTAAAATCACTATAAATTTTAAAGTGATTTTAAAATAAAGTTACATTTTAATTCATTCATTTAAATTTTTCCCTTATCCGCACCCCAATGGTGCATAGGGCACTGCATCATATAAACGCAGTGTTATCTTGATCGTTAACACATAAAGGAAAGGTGATCAGCCCTCCGCCTCCGGTGCCAGTCCGAGGTAATATTGAATAAATATAAGAGTGAAAAAATCACTTATATTTATTTGACCCCCCCTGGGTATCGAACCCGGGACCTCCAGTACGGTAGCCGAGCGTGCTGACCATTATAATTATAAAATGGAGGCGGACATTTTAATTATAAAATGGAAAATCACAAAGTTAGTGCTTCAAATATAAATTATATACTGTAATATTTATTGATTCGGCATTAAATTTTTGGAATGACCTGTTGTTTATTAAAAATAAAACGAAAAAATTCTGTTAGTTTTTGTCGATAAAAACATCTGTAGTTTTTTAAACTAGTCGTGTGAAATTAAATAAAACTAAGCTTGTTGACTAATACAAAATTAAGTTTTAAACTAGAAAGTCTTGGGTCTTATTTAATTTTTAATAATCGTCCAAAAACTTGTTCAACATCTGGATATCTTCGCTTATTTTTACATTTAATGCAAAATGTAAAAAAAACAATGAACAAACCCAGATTTACAAACAAATTAGTGGATACACTAAAAAATGTTGAGAATAAAATAACTGGTCACATCACTGGCTGCATACAAATGTAAAATCATGTTTTCAGGCATCTCTATAATAAAAACATCAATTATTCGTGGAAATAAAAAGAACACATTA
Source organism: Brachycentrus maculatus (assembly GCF_059751285.1). Lineage (NCBI taxonomy): Eukaryota > Metazoa > Arthropoda > Insecta > Trichoptera > Brachycentridae > Brachycentrus > Brachycentrus maculatus. Next base: position 588,985 of record NW_028280872.1, read on the forward strand.
TTGATGAATGTTAGCAAATCCAAGATCATGGTTTTTGAAAGAGATGAATATAGATCTGAGTGTGAAAAATTGGTTAATGTGGAGATTTTGGAACAGGTAGATGATTTCGTATATTTAGGTAGTATGTTTTCTAGGGATGGAAAGATTGATAAAGACAAAGAAAGGAGAGTGAATGCTGGGAACAGTGTGAATGGTGCACTAAAATCAGTTTTAGCAAATAAAAATCTATCAGCGAAAGCTAAACTGGCTGTACACAACGGAGTTCTGGTTCCAACCCTTATGTATGGAAGCGAAGCATGGAGTTGGCAAAAGAAGGATGAAAGCAGACTGAATGCAGTTTAAATACGATCCCTCAGACGAATGTGTGGCAAAACGATGTTTGATAGATGTTCGAATGATGAAATATCGAATGAATGTAAGGCTGAGATAAGCATTATCGATAAAATTAAGAAAGGTGTGTTGAGATGGTTGTAGACATGTGGAACGCATGAGTGAAGAAAGAACGGTTAAACAAATTAATTCTCTCTGCCTACCCCTGCGGAGAAGTGGCGTGATGGTTAGTTAGTTAGTTTATAAAAAGAACACTTAAAATTATTCAAAAGCGTGGTGTAGGTCCAAAAAATTTGTAGGTTTTAGTGAAAGTACCTTATCGAATAAATTATTGTATTTTATTTACTGGGTATAGTAAAATACAATAATAGTTGAATTGGATTTTTGTAAAGGGTTTATCCGGTGAACGTTGACATCCTCAATCCCGTCTTTTTTGACGGAGGTCAAGGGTTTCAACTGACCATCGCGAGTTGAATGGTCAGTGGTCAGTTATAGCAATCACTACCGGCAGTCTGAAATCCGGTAATAGCTGGTTCCTCTATGGACAATGATAGCTTAACAATACAGGAGACGTTACGGTGAAAGACCAGTGTATTTCATTTTTCAATTCTGTTTGATGCAGTATTATTGTAGATCGCGATCAAGATTAGCAAAATTAAAAACAGGGACATCGTGAGAATCGATACAAAAACGTTAAGGCGAAAGGTATTTTTGTCGAGGTTTGTCCAGCAAAGTGACATTTTCATCTAGTTTTTACTTTAATTAGGGTGATACTACTAGTTTTTGGCAGTTTACATGTTTTAAAATTATTAAAAATATTTTTAATACAGGTAATACAGGAAACATGTGATAATTATCACATGTTTACTGTATTATTCATACTCATACGCACACACACACTGACACACATACACACACACACACACACACACACACACACGCACACACGCACACACGCACACACGCACACACGCACACACGCACACACGCACACACGCACACACGCACACACGCACACACGCACACACGCACGCACGCACGCACGCACGCACGCACGCACGCACGCACGCACGCACGCACGCACGCACGCACGCACGCACGCACGCACGCACGCACGCACGCACGCACGCACGCACGCACGCACGCACGCACGCACGCACGCACGCACGCACGCACGCACGCACGCACGCACGCACGCACGCACGCACGCACGCACACACGCACACACGCACACACACATACGAATATATATTATGCCTCTATGGCGGGACTCGAGTGCGAAGATCTAATATTGTTTCACATTTAGACATATCAATATTTTGAGTGTGTCCAAGTACTTGTTCACAAATGTGGATTATCTCCAATTAAGAGCTTTTTTTAACATCTCATCAAAGATGAAGAAAAATATGGAATTCTGGATATTTACAGGGCTTGTGACCTGTCATAAGCTGATTAAGTGATTACTTTACTCACGTGTAACATTTACCATTCTACCTATGATTGGCAACCACACTTTGTAAATACCCAGACTTTCATAACTTCTTCATCTAAATTAAGATGTCAATATAACAACAAAGAAATTTCGTCAAAACCAAAGGCTTTTCTGCGTATTTGTGGATTTAAAGAAAGCATATGACCGAGTTGATAGAACGAAACTATGGAAGGTATTATCTGAGTATGGAGTAAACAGTATACTTACCAGGAGAGCACTGCACGCATTAGGATAAGTTGGTTTAACATCACTAAAGGTGTTAAACAGGGATGTGTAATGTCACCGAGGCTGTTTAACCCGTAAATGGATAATTGTTTTATGGACATACTTAAATTGTTGTCACAAATATTTGTTTATTTAAATAATATAGATATTTAGGAGTTGTTCACTCAAACTAAACGTAACAAGGTCCAGAAGTCAACAAACTTCGATATCCCCTAATTGCCCCTCTTAAAAAATACTTCCCTTTTCAATAATCCACCCTACCCAAATTAATTATTATATGATGTGGCGACGTAATGACGCAGTGCGCCGCGTCACCAGGCAACGAGGCTACCGGGGATGTTATCTTGGATCTGCCCTCATCCCTTGCAATTCACATCTCTGCCGATAACATCTCTGCACGCATGCGTTCCTGGTGCTCTACAATGGCACAACACGTCACCATTGGTAGACCGCAGTAATATGATGAGAGGAAATGATCCCTACAGAAAAGACTAAAAAAACTGTCAAGAAAGCTGTAAGACTATTTTTTTTTCTTTATTAAAATAAACATTTCTACGGTGTAGAAAGAATATACTTACTAGATTGTTTTCTATGATATTACTGTTTTTATTGAAAAAATATTTACTCCAATAAGTGCGTTTGGAAACCGAGTAAGGATCTTGTATAATTTCTATACATAAATTTATATTATCCACTGACACTTCGTGATGGAATTGCATTTTTAATATATTATTAGATTAAAACCAATATTTTTAGCTTTTCCACTTTTTTTTATTTGACCAGCGACCGAGTTTCATCGTTACCGACATCATCAGACTGATGTTGTCGGTAACGACGAAACCCGGTCGCTGGTCAAATAAAAAAAAGTGGAAAAGCTAAAAATATTGGTTTCAATCTAATAATAAAAAAAAATTAAAAAATCTATACATAAGTTAATATGTTTAAACTTATTTTAATTTGACATGAAGACTTCGAATATACACGTACTCGACGAATTTGCAAAACGTATGTCAAATAACAAAAAAATGATTCAATATGTAATCATTAATTGGTGAAAAGCCACGAAAAAGAAGAAAAGGAAGAAGAATATTCACATGTCTTTTCACAGTCTATAATGTAAAAATCCACCTTTGGTTACCAGGGGGATTAAAAAATATAAACGTTTTATCAATCTTATTTAATTAAAAATTACCCTGAACATGTTAGACTGATCACCCTGGCTTTATAAAATTTTTGATCAACTTTTAATTACAGCAATTCGATGCAGTGATCTATGCACCATTGGATGCTGATAAGGATAAGAAGAAGAAGAATGAGACAGGTACTTGATGTGTCGTAGTATACGAAATTTAATTTACCATTTTTCATCGTTGAAAACCATTATCTCTGGACACACTTGGAAATTATACCTTTAATTGGTTGCAAAATTAATATATGTTAATTACAACATCTAATTTTTTTAAATAAAAAAAAACAGTCTTGGGGTGATTTTGGCACACATTATACGATGGTAATGAAACAGTTACCTCTTGATAAGGAGCTTTGGCCTCTGGTGGGTTCACATTACACTGAGACTGATCTGATATGGAAATTTGTGCAATATGAGTCTTGGCTCAGGGCTAATCAGCTTTTTGTAGTGGTCTCTCCATTCAGAAAGATGAATGTGGGAGATTCCATGTCGAGATAACCATTTAATATAAATGAAATACTACTTCAATTGAAAAAAAAAACAACCCCAACCGTTTGCATACAAACCGATTGTAGTTTTGAAATTTACCTACATACTTGTGTTATTACTTTAACTTCTAAATATGAATATAAGCAAAACGTATGATTGAGTTCGAATGGTGAAATAAGGAAAAAATTCAAGGCTAAAATAAGCATTATTGATAAAATTAAGAAAGGTATGTTGTGGTGGTTTGGGCATGATAATCGAATGACTGAAAAAAAGGAGAGTTAAACAAATTTATGAGGCGAATGTGGTTAGTAATAGAAACAGAGAAAAACTGAGGAAAACTTGGCATAATCAAGTATTTCAAATACTTGAAAGTCATGTCAGGAGTCGGAATAATCGGAGTGTATGTATGAGAAGGTGTTTGAATGTGGAATAGGCGACGAATGTGTACAAAGACGTTATTGACGATATTGGTGTGGCGTTCTATTGTCTCTGCCTACCTCTGCAGAGAAGTGGCTTTATGGTTAGTTTGTTAGTTAGTTAAATATAAATTTATTAATATAACCTTTTTAAATTAAACCATTTTTTATCTCTTACTTTCGGTTCTTACTTTAAATTTATTAATAAAAAATATTTTAACATAAAATAATTCATGAATTTTTTCGTCGATTTTATTTATTTGTACTTTTATTTAGTTCTTTAAAAAGGGAGATCAACGAGTATACCCAAATAAATTATTTAAAAAAAATCGTTTCTACTTCGTTTAATAAAAGAAAACAAATTATTCATAAAGTACCAAACTCAGTAAAAAACAATATTTGTAACGAAAATAATACACTTAACTACTGACATATTTTACAATTTCACGCCTCAGAAATTTACCTTTCTATTCAACACAAAGAAATACAAATAATAAAAAACGTACCTACAAACTACGAAACACGTGACCTTTTGAGCTCTGCATTCATTTCTGTTACTCCAAATTGAATAAAAATTTGCATGTGTTAACTGGGGCATTCAACCAAACGTCTCCCCAGACAACACAGAATAATTGGAATTTATACTTTTCACATAAAATTTATACATAATCCCATATATTACAAATTTGCAAACGGTCATGGGAAGATGTGCGATTTTCGAGATTCCGAAATTTCAATTATTTACCGCGACCCAAATATTTTAAATATATCACGGATGTATGTAGTTTTGGACAAAGGAAGAATTTTAAATGTTACCTGTAGTATTTCGGTGACATATATTTTGAGATCTAGTCCAGAATATAATGGCCGAAGGGGGCCATTGCAATTATTACTTGCATATACAAAACAGGGGCGGCTAGTTGAGTTAAGCTAGTTAAAAGCGAAGGGGAAATATTCTTGTGTTTAAATAACTATTTCTTTTAAAAACATATCTATGGCTTGCATATTAAAATACTTAAAATTAAAAATTAAAAAATATCCATGAATATTCAAAGCATCCGTTTGTGGCTAGATATTTGAACAAAAGCTAACTATAACATAACTTATATTTAAAAAAAATATTAATTACAAAAAAAAACAAATCGTTAAATGAAAATTTAAACGTTCTTCATTAATAACTATTATTTTACAATGCATGACATAAATGAAGAACTTGTCGGTTTTAAATCTTATTATTTAAATGGATAAAAGAGATAAAAAAATAACAAGAGTAAGAAAACAAATTAAATATATATATATATATATATATATATATATATATATATATATATATATATATATATATATATATTTATATATATATATATATATATATATATATATATATATATATATATATATATATATATATATATATATATATATATATATATATATATATATATATATATATATATATATATATATATATATATATGTATAATAATAATAAAACCCTTATCCGCACCCGAATGGTGCATAGGGCACTGTGTCATATAAACGCACTGTTATCTTGATCATTATCACATGAAGGAAAGGTGATCAGCCCTCCGCTTCAGGTATGGTTCACCAATCCATGGTAATATTGAATAAATATTACAGTGAAAAAATCACTTATATTTATTTTACCCCCCTTGGGAATCGAACCCGGGACCTCCAGAACGGTAGCCGAGCGTGCTGACCATTACACTACGGAGGCGGACAAATATATATATTATATATATATATATATATATATATATATATATATATATGTATATTTATATATATATATATATATATATATATATATATATATATATATATATATATATATATACATATATATAAATATATATATATATATATATATATATATATATATATATATATATATATATATATATATATATATATATATATATATATATGTATATATATATATATATATATATATATACATATATATATATATATATATATATATATATATATATATATATATATATATATATGTATATATATATGTATATATATATAAATATATTATATATATATATATATATATATATTATATAATTCTTCTGATTACTTAAAGCTATGTCAGTTTATTGACTAAAATGCATTTAGTCTTAGATTTAATTCTAGATTGCATAACCTACATTTACGTTCAACATAACGCTACTTCAATCCGATTCATTTCAACAGACGATCATTAATACTTTTTTTAATGGAAAAAAGTGCCTTCAAATGAAAAAAATGTCAAAGTATCCCGTTTATATTTCAAAACTAATTTTATCTATATAATAATTTATATAGACATACATACATACAATTTTTTTATATTTGAATAAATGTATGATTTTTGGTCGCCACTGGACATGATCGCCTTGTCATCTCAGGCAGCCCTATTGACACAATATTTATGAGATTATTCGCCGGCATAATGGAGGAGCCGATCGGGAATCGATCCCGGGACGTCGCGCCGGACCGATACGCTCGACCGCCGATCTATTTGCATAATAAATATGGGGGGAAGGACAAGGTAAAGCGGGACATGTTTTGTTATTCGAATTGCGTCCTTTCAGCTATGAAATAAGGATACATGTTAAGTGGTGAAGATTTCAAGGAATAAATCGGACGCATAAAATGGGGTAAAATCATTGAGATTTTAAGGGTATATTTTTCGTATTATTTTTGGGAGAAATGTATGTCATTTTATTTGTTTAAATTTAAGATTAAGGTACATGATTCAAGAAATGTAAATCTATAGTTTGTTTGTTAGCATGTTGTAAGTTTCAATAATTCATCAATTTATTCCTTCATATTTATTTATTTATTTCAAAACATGTTACATACATAAATCATATATACATACATATAATATTCCCGATGAGTAATTTATATTTCTCATTTTGGGACTTGGGATTAAGGTTAACAAGACTGGAACACAAATAATAAATTTATATAAATATAACATACATAATAACAAATAACGATAATTGTGTCAGTTTGTGGTCCCATAGTTAGTGTCGCGGACTCTTGAGTCAGGGTTTCTCGGTTCGAACCCACTCTACCACAGTTTGATACCTATTTTTATTATTGAGCCGCTTATGCTCACAAAAATATTATGAAATTAAATTATTTTTGTAAATAATTAAAAACACAAATATTTATCATTTTTCAATAATTCAATAATTACAAATAAAATTTGGACACACTCAAAATGTTGTAAATAATTTGTAAATAACTGGTAAAATTATAAGCTACATTGAAAGTATGTTTTCGGGCGGGTCTTGAGTATTTGAATTTAATCCAAGATTCGGACCTTACATACACATAGAAAGTCTTTGCTTAATAAAAGCTTTCCCTATTCCGACATAGATGGCTGTTGTGAACTCACATGTACTGTGTTACGAGATTGATCAATATTTCTAGAAGTTTCAAAAATTGAGTATAGTTGTCATTCATGGGTAGAATTGGTGAATGTTACACAGGTGTAAAGTGATAACTTAAGACTATGACGTTCGTAAGCCGTATAAACGCCCAGACTTCCATATTCTTCTTCATCTATGTTGAGATGTCACAAATGTAAATAACAATAATATGCCCTCACTGAGTTTTTCCGTGCCGAGGGCACATTTTACAAAATTCATTTACAAAATTATAATGTAGGAAAATTGTTTATGCAAGCAAATACGACATGGCTGAATGATGCGATCTATTTCAGATATTCACGATTTTATGATTTTAATGATTTTAAAAATAACGTATGAGATTGTACTACTTTGTTGTATAATTATCAAAGTTCTTTTAACCATATGTAAAATTATGATTGATGTATTTCTATGTTATGGATCTTGTAGTTCTATGTACGTTACAATAAAGAAGACTAATTGTGATTTGAGGGCTTTGTTCATTGTGTTTTTTTTACTTAAATATTTATTCAATATTACCCTGGACTTGATGCGGAGGGCTGATCACCTTTCCTTCATGTGTTAACGACCAAGATACACTACGGTTATATGATGCTGTACCCTATGCATCATTGGATGCGGATAAGGGTTTAAAGGAGAAGAATATTTACCGAGTAAATTATAAATGTTAAAATAAATAAAATTAGTGTTTCTTTCAATATTCAAAGTCTGTCGTTTATATAGGATATTGAAGTAGTACCTTAAATCCTTTAATAGTTTTATATGGCCAGAAATATGATATTCGGATCATTTTTCACATTGATGGGTATAAAATGGTGATATATTCTTTCGTACATCCTATAGTGGTCATTACTTTTGAGTGTCCAAACAGGATTTACTGTGGATTTCTTGAATCGCACTGAAGGGTTGATATGTACGCGTATAAATAATAATATGATATCGAATACACGATAAAGGGGTTGGAAAGAATGGATGGCCTTTATTGCACCTGAAATTCGATTATGTGAATGAAATGCAAAAGCATAGTTACTCGTACTTGCACTAATGTTTAAACGCAAAATATTTTTTTTTGTTTATGTTAAAAACCGTTAAGTCATAATACTCGTACTTCTTGGTTATTTGTATTCACCATCAACGGGTTGAATGATATCCATATAAATATAAATGTATTTTTATAAAATTAATAGACTTTGTTTTCACCACTTTTGTAATGTACCACATTCAAAAAAACATTTAAGAAATATTTGTATTTGTCTGTTTCTTCAAAATCTTAAATCTTCTAAAATAATTCACGAATTGCTTTGAAATTTTGACACAATGTTACATTCAAATACGCATGTGTATAAATACATATATTTATCATCTATCTAGTCGTACATAAGAATAATAATAAAAAAAGTTCGTTTGATCAAAAATTTTCATTTCCTTGTTATAGGTACACAGGCATTATAACATTTGTATAAATTGTTTTTTTTGTTAATTTACCGCAATGGCAGCGCAATCTATTAATCGTAAAAGCAGCACACGCAATACTAAATATTGCTCATGGCGGACAGGTTGCTTCTGGACAGCTACTGTCACCAAGCATTTTCGATGTTTTCGATAGATTTTTTTAAAATGATTTTTAATATATTCATTGCATACTTTGATTGTGATATCAAACATACTAGAAATGTGCGCTTTCAATTTGATTTATTTTTCATTTGGTTGAGCCACAACAGCACGGTATAGCTTGCTAAAAATATTATTTTAAATCATTTTGATCCACCGGAGTGTAAACTCTAAAAATTTTAGTGTCTCGTCTGTTAAATACAAGTTGTAATTTGGCCGCCTTGGACTATCGGAATTTCGTAGCCGTCACCTGCCCTTACCGCTATTTGCGTCTCTGAAACGAGCGCGGATTGTAAGGGATGATTTATCCCTTATCTGGTGGTCAATATCCCTCCAGGCTGAGCTTTAGCAACCCCTTTAGGTAAAAGGGTCCGCGGAGCTCAAGCAAATCCATTTTGGGGACGGCCGGACAGACCAAACTCTGGACAAGGAAAAGAATCTCAATCTTTAAGCAAATTTAAAATTAAACGCAATAATTTCCTTGTATTGCGTTATATCGCATGATACACAATATTTATATAACGATGAAATATGATTGCACCTATATTTTTTTTTACTTAACAACAGCAACATATGTAAAACAAAACATTAAAAGAATATACATTAAACAAGGCAATTATAGTTAATCACAGAAACATAAAGATTAATACAAAATATTTAGTGTGTGTGTGTATGTGGGTGTGTGTGTGTGTGTGTGTGTGTGTGATGTTGATTCTAGTAGGGACATGCATACAATGCAGAGAAGCATAGTTTTTAAAGATCCTGAGAGGATAATATGCTCACCATTTGAGTTTTCTACACAGATTTTCCGCAATTGAAAATGTCAACTTTGCTAAAACATGAGTTAAACAGGTAAGCAGATAGAGCTAAAATCAATAAACTTACGTTTTATAGTTTTTGTTAGTGTAATGCTTGCATAGCACTAGCAAACAGACCACTTGAATACGAATTGCAAAAATTGCATCATCCCGAAGGCCAATATGGGCAAATAATATATTTTAAAAACCTGAGTACGTTTTTTTTTAATACTAAGCTTAAAAAATTTAATTCAATAACAAAATTAATACAATTTACAAAACATTGTAAAAAATATTTTACACTTTGTGAAGTGTATAAGGCACTACATCAACTTAATGAAATTTTGAATTTTATCTTTATTTTATGAAAGGTGATCAGTCCCGCTCATGAGGTACCAGTCCATGGTAATGATAAATTAATAATATTTATCTTTATTTTATGAAAGGTGATCAGTCCCGCTCATGAGGTACCAGTCCATGGTAATGATAAATTAATAATAACACCCCAATGTTTACTGACCCCGATGGGAATCTAACCTAGGACTAGCATGTTAGCTAAACGAGCTAACCACTACACTATGGAGATGTACAAACACATATTAATATATCATAATATTATATTATTATATTTGTTAGTTATAATACCATTATCTATTAAATACTATAAATTTTCTCCTATATATATATACATATATATATATATATATATATATATATAGATATATATATATATATATATATATATATATATATATACATATTTATATATATATATATATATATATATATTATATATATATATATATATATATATATATATATATATATATATATATATATATATGTCCGCCTCCGTAGTGTAATGGTCAGCACGCTCGGCTACCGTTCTGGAGGTCCTGGGTTCGATTCCCAAGGGGGGTAAAATAAATTTAAGTGATTTTTTCACTGTAATATTTATTCAATATTACCCAGGACTGTTACCTGAAGCGGAGGGCTGATCACCTTTCCTTCATGTGTAAACGATCAACATAACACTGCGTTTATATGACGCAGTGCCCTATGCACCATTGGGTGCGGATAAGGGTTTTATTATTATTATTATATATATATATATATATATATATATATATATATATATATATATATATATATATATATATATATATATATAAATATATATATATATATATATATATATATATATATATATATATATATATATATATATATATATATATATATATATATATATATATATATATTTATATATATATATATATATATATATATATATATATATATATATATATATATATATATAATAAATAATAATAATAAAACCCTTATCCGCACCCAATGGTGCATAGGGCACTGCGTCATATAAACGCAGTGTTATGTTGATCGTTTACACATGAAGGAAAGGTGATCAGCCCTCCGCTTCAGGTAACAGTCCTGGGTAATATTGAATATATATGTGACACAATGGTTATTAATGGGCATTCAGCTACCATATTTTACATTCTAGATTCGGTCAAAATAAAGATTTTGTTAACTCTTATAAAATATGTTTTATATAAAACTTCGATGCCAACAATAAAAATAGTTCATTTGTAAAATTTACAACATTTTCAGTGTTTCCAAATACTTGCTCACAAATCTGGATTTTCTCCAAATATAGGAGTTATTTTTCATATTATTTTCTGACATCTCATCAAAGATGAAGAAGAATATGGAAGTCTGGGCAATAACGGGGCTTACTACTTTATATGTGATCCAATTTTGAAACATTGTACAAGAATTACTAGAATTATCACTAGTGACATTTATTGGTAAGACGAAGAAGCTTTTTTTATTCAGTTGTAGTGAGAATTCTAGTGATTTTTGTACAATGCCCAGACCTCCATATTCTTCTTCATTTTTGATGATATGCCAAAAAATAATATAAAAATAGTTAATATCTAAAATCACCGTTTGAGGAACTTAGGGCTTCATGCTGATATATGAAGAAATGATGTTTACATTATGATGGGGAAAGATGTATTCTTCAGTGATATTGTTTGAATAGGGAAGCCATAAAGGAAAAATGAAAAATTCATCATCCTCAAAGGACACTACTAGACATGGGATTATTATAATAAAGGATTAAATATTTCTCATAATAAAATTCTATTATCAAGAAATATTTTTTTATTAGAAATTCGTTATTTATGGTTAATTTGTTTTTCTTTCTCATTTTTACTTGATGTTCAAACACTTTATTTTCTCTGATTACAAACAGCTAAATATATGGTTAGCAGATATTGCTTCTTAGCAATAAGCCCGCCAATGTGCATTTAATTTTCTTCTGTACATGAAGTTTAAATTAATAAATAAATAGTATTTTTATTCCCATATCGAATGTAGCCAATTTATTTTATGTATTGTATTTCACGTTTCTAATTAAATAAATATATTTAGAATAGTTCCGTAAATACTATAATACTAGCTTAGGATTGTAAAGTGACCACAATCTGACTACTTCAAAATTTATTAAAAAATATATAACAGACTGCTTGCTCAATCGGTAGAGCAACGGACCACAGTTCGAATCCCGAAATAGAGAGATACTTTTTCCTGAAATATGTTATAATCATTTTTAAAGGCTATTCAAAATACTAGGGCTGCATTCTAACGCAGAGGCAATCTATTCCTTAAGTATGTATCTAATATTAGAATTACAAAAACCGAGTAAATTTAAAATATATCAGGTTTTTATTCGAAGTTGTCAACTTGTCAGGTATCAGGGCGGCATAATAACGAAGGGACGTCGAAGCCAGTCGTATGTAGTCACAAGCATAAGTTGAAAACTTCTCACGGGTCACGATTTGACCCTCGCGTTGGAAATATACCACTATAAATTATATATAATAAATAATTTACCTATACTTTACGCGGCTGTCCAGTGTTATTTATGGCCCGTTACTTTTCTATTATGAGACTCATCACCAAATAATATTATGTTCTTTTGTCATTTTAACTATCAAGTACCAAAAAACAAATATTTTTAAATAAATATTTTCGTTTTTAATTAATATGTAAAACCAATTAAACATTTTTATTTTGCACGTTAAGTTTTTTTATTAAGTATGTAATTTAACGTAGAGGCACACAAAATAATCAGCATTTCAATGTATAAATTTCACAGTGATTTCGTAGAATTTAAATTTTCTGATATTTTACCTAAAAATATTATTATAACCCTTATCCGCACCTAATGGTGCATAGGGCACTGCATCAAATTGACGCAGTGTTATCTTGATCATTACTTACATGAAGTCAAGGTGATCACTCTTGCGCTTCAGGAACCAGTCCAGGGTAATATTAAATAAATATTACAGTGTTAAATCACTAATATTTATTTTCACCCCCCCCCCCTGGGAATCGAACCCGGGACCTCCAGCACGGTAGCTAAACACGCTGACCATTACACCACGGAGGCGGACAATAATAAAATAACATAAATAAAATATCACCATATTTATTATTAAAACTTGATTACAACGTTGAGTGGTTTCAAATCAAGCAGCTTCCCCCAAAAGATAAATTAATACTAATCACTATCCACTAAAAACAAGTACCTCGTAACCGGAGGGCATGTATGACTAGATGCATGAATATGAAGGAACCTACAAGTGTACGTCAGGGCAGACAATCGTGGCGTTCCATCCCCTCTGCCTACTCCTTCAGAGAAATTGAGTGATGATAGTAGTAGAAGTAGTAATTTTTTTAATCAATAATGTTATTTTTTTATAATAAATATACATAATGAGAGTATTGTAAGGACAAGAAAGAAAAACCTGGCATTAGTAGAAGCTATCCTTATTTTAAAATATCGTAGTCATACAGGAGAAAGTGACCGAGTGCATTTTTTACAAAAACGTGATTATTGACTATTTCATATCTTACTAGCTTAATATTACCCTTGAAAAATCCCAAAGCGATTTTAAACTTGTAAGTATATTGACTTGTTAAAAATTACTAACTGCATTGATGTTTATTTTCTTGCCAAGCAAAAGTGACTTAAATAGCCCTCCTAAACATTTTACGCTTTCTTAGTTGGTCAGTTTCTCCTGTACGACTACTATATACGTGATTACTATATCGAATGAATAAAATATTTTTACTACAATAAGGCTTAGAAAATGCATTAAAAAAATAAATAGGTATCTTCAAATAGATACCTAGAGATATATAGTTACACTTGTTTATAAAAAGCTTAGGGAACCTCCATAAATTGAAGAGAACAATCCTGGAATAACAGTATAAATCCCGAGCAATTCACATAACTTGTTTTAAGCCGAAAATACTTCCGACTCTCCCCTATTCTTACTTGAAATTTCTCGTTTTAAAAAATGCCACAAAGCTCTTCAAACGCTAGCATTTTTTCATTATGGTATTCATTGTTGACGAAAATAAGAACGGCAGGAGTTAGTGTGACATTTGTAATTACATTCTCAAAGAAAACGAAATAATCTATTAGCGACGAGGATAATATACATTTCATTCCTTAAATTTAAAACGTAATATCCACTTTGAAATTTTTCATGCTTTTTTTTTCAAGTGATTGCTATATTTGTATTTTCAACTGTCGGAAATAAATGAACGAAATTATTACCATATTATTTTTTGACATCTCATAAAAGATGAAGAAGAATATGTAAGTCTGGGCATTTACGGGGCCGACGACTGGTTTAAGTGATCATAGGCTGGTTTAAGTGATCACTTTACACACGTGTAACATTCACAAATTCTGCCCACTATAGACAACAACACTACTCAAATTCTTGAAAGTTCTATACATATATATATATATATATATATATATATATATATATATATATATATATATATATATATATATATATATGTATATATATATATATACATATATATATATATATTTATATGAACCAATTTTATAACATTTTTTTTTAATTACTAGAACTTCACTAGAGACATCTTTTGGTGAGATGAAAATAACTTTCAATAATAATAATAATAATTCTTCATCTTTGATGAGATGTCAAAAAATATTATGAAAATAACTCCTGTAATTGGAGATGAAGTTTTACTGCGTTATTATTTACAATATTTATTATTTTGCGGGTAAATTTCAATCCTTTGTCCCTGGTGCCTAATAAGAACCGAGTCAACTTATGTCCTTAGTTCTATATATATATGAAACAATTTTGAATCATTGTTCTTGAATCACTAGAACTTCACTAGAGGCATCTATTAGTGAGATGAAAAGAAACTTTATAGTAAGCAGAAACTCTTTTATTAGTATGTGAGGTCCGAATCCGGGATTATAATCACACTCATGAGAAACGCCTGAAAATATAATTTTCATTTTTATTATTTTAGCTTACAATTTGACCAGATAATGTATTTACAACATTTTGAGTGTTCCCAAATACTTGTTCACAAGATCTTCAATAAAATATTCTTCTTCATCTTTGATGAGATGTCAAAAAATAATTTGAAAATAACTCCTGTAATTGGAGATAATCCAGATTTTGTGAACAAGTATTTAGACACACTCAAAATGCTGAAATTATTACCATCTATCCAATAAATATTATTATGCATGTAGGAAAATTGATGTTTCCTAATATGTTTTAATTGAATATTTGTATTCTTATCATATACACAAATACTTCAATTCTTCTGGTCGTTAAGAAATTGAGAAAGGTATGTTAAGATGGTTTGGGCACGTGAATCGAATGAGTGAAGAAAGGACAGTTAAACAAATTTATGAGGTGAATGTAATTGTTAATAAAAGGAGAGGAAGACCTAGGAAAACTTGGCATGATCAAATATTTAAAAGTGATCAGGTAACGAGTCGGAATAATCCGCGAGTTTGTATGACGGGATGTATGAATGTGGGAATGCGAAGATTATTTGCAAAGACAGATTGGTGTGGTGTTCTATTCTCTCTGCCTACCCCTGCGGAGAAGGGGCAAGAACGGTTGGTTAGTTTCCGCCTCTGTAGAGGCTACAGCCAATGATTACAGCGTTTAGCCACCGTGCTGGAGGTCCTGAATTCGATTCGAGGATGACGAAAATAAATGTCTGTGATTTTTACATCCAATATTTAATTAAAAATTCGCTAGACTGGTACCTAATGCGCAAGGCTGGTTTACCTTTTTTTTAATATTCATCGATCAAGAAAACACTGTTTCTATACGATGCAGTGCCTTGTGCACCAATGGGTTGCGATTAGCAGATACAATTGATGTTTATTTTTGTCAGTCTAAAAATATTAGAAGTCACTTTCCTAGAGGCAATGACCTTAAATGATTGGGAACCCTTTTTAAAACATAATATTTTTATATTCTAATTTAATATTCTGTAGCCATGAATATCTGTAAATTTCCAATAATATATAGATTTGTGACATTAATCGGGGTATTTAATAAATGAATATAATCCCCTTCAATAAGTAGGTACAATGGGAACAGTTGCTTCCTTGCCTTAATCTATTTCTAAACATATTTGCATGAAAATCACTTCCTGTTGTTTCCATTAAACTTTGATCCCTACCAGTGCGCAGTGCAGTGGTGGCGATGTTAAATAATGTTGAGACTAACGAGTAACTGTTACTTCGGTTATAAGGACATAATTCATTACTTTTTCTCGGTAATATTTTTGAGCTAGTTTTTTATATTAATTTGTCAAATATGTTAGAAGTAAGAAATTTGTACGCTGAATAACGATTTAAGCTTTTTGTGATTTAATTCAATAAAATTCGAACTAATCCAAAACAATTTTTTTAAATCGTTTTGAAAATCGTTTTTTTTTAATTCAGTCGAACGTCTAATTTAAAGTTATCTAATTTAAAGTTATCTTATCAAAAAAAACTCAAACTTGACATAAACCTCTGAGAAAAATATGTCTTTATATTTTAATTACTTACTGAAAAACTGACAAATTAAATTTTCATGTAAACACATTAGATAACATCATAAAATTAATGGATTAATAATATTAACAGTCAAATTATTTATTGAATCTACATTTACTTTATACAATTGTAAAATTTGCTAGTTATAATATTTTAAGTATAATCAAAGCACGACTGAATTAAATTTTTAATTATGACAGTTTGTCTAAAGTCTAAACCCTCTCAAGGCGAAACAGCTATCAATAAATAAATTTAGTGGAATCCTAAAGCTTGTGTTTATTTATGATTTATTTTTTATTATTATTCCCAATTCAAATATCATTTAAATTCACATGTAACTAAAAAGTGTAATTATTAATTTATTATCTATATAGGATTCTGATTTACAACCTAAAACTTTATCAATTTGATAGGTAAACTTTTAACCAAACCACAAACCAATAGAGAATTGTAATTATAAAAATATTTAAATATTTTTATCCTGTGTTTCGTCCGCCACTGCCTTTGTTAAAAATATACGTAAAACACCAATAAGTAGTAAACCGGCGAAGCGACAGTATTCTGGGTATTATTTACAAAAAACAAAGCCGTGGATAATGTTGTGTAAAAAGCGGGAAACCATTTGGAGCTTCCGACATTTTTTTTATTTGCCGTCATTAATTTCGGTTACTTGCAGCGGGCCTCATAAAGTCCATTTACATAAACCTTCCCGTTCGAGGAGCTTATTTATTTGACAAGAAGGTGTTCATGGACCTTTGTGACCGCCCTCTTAGTTGAAAAAACAAACAGTTGGCCGGAGGTAGAGAGGGATTCTCTGACAGCTCAATTAAGGTTTAAAAACAATGCTATTTTTGTGTAATTTTAAATCTTTTTTGGTTTATATTTGTAAACCGTATTTCATTACAGAAAAAGCCCAATTTTTTTTATTTATTTATTTTTATTTTCATTGGTCGGGAAACTACATTACATTTAAAAAAGTAAATAATAAACAAAAGTTACATCAACAATAAAAAAAACATTACATTACATTAACAAAAATAGTTCCATTAGTAAAAATAAAGCGATTAAACAATTCTACATTTATGTTATAATAACTATTAAAAACATTCAGATATAAAAAAATAGATTTTCCAGGAAGAAAATTTTTAGCAAATGTGTTTTGTTCAGTTATTTTAAATAAATACTTTTTTATTACTCAATTCATTGCAGGAATGTATCGAAACACGTGTCGTCATAGATTTTTAGACATAACTAAAATTAAAGTTGGTAAGATGCACTTCACTCTTATCAAATTGGCAAAATTAAGTAGGTACTCTAATGTTTTCATAAGAAAGAATAACGGATTCATTTAATTTTTAAGGAGTAACGGATTTATTTCATTTTAATTTTACGAAATAATTACCACTATTCCTGCAAATCTATTATGGCACGTTTTCAATATTTTCGATTAAATTATTTCGAATACATCGAAACACGCGTCACAATATATTGAAATAGCGGAATTTACATATTAAAATTTAAATATTAAAAAATGCATTGATATTATTACCACAAAGTGCCGAATCAATTAATGAAATATTTAAAATACATTTCGTAATGGACAAATATATATTTTTGTTGAAATACCTACATACATACAATTATATTTATTTAAATTGTCCTTGATCCTATCCCATACTTAGGTCCCATAAATGATTTAGTTTTGTATGTGAATATGTTCTTTGACATGAAGTTAATCACATTTCCAATCAGTGTAAAATAGTAATTAAGATAAAAAGCAATTTTAAGAAAACGCATTAGAAGTTGCAAGTTCACACAGTCATAATTAAACAGTTGCACTTTTGCATCGCAATGCACCCATCATATGTTATTATTTATTTAAGTACTTATTATATATTTCTTATTTATAAGAAATCTAGCAGTTTCTCAGGAGATGTTATCTATTTTGTGGTTAGACTTAAAACAGATAAGGTGAAATGACATTATTTGATGTGAATATTGTCTCGGCCAACTTTGCTTCTCTTTATTGCGTGACTACCGGCACTTCCGTGTGTTCTTCGTAATTAAAAATTAATTACTTTTATAATTACTGTTGGTTTACAAGAATATGAGTTTAATTTAATTAGAAAAATAAAAATAATATTTTGAGGAAAACCTATACTTGGGTAAATAAGCCATAAGCTAAGCTTTGAGCCCCTAAAAGAATGACTAAACCATGAAAAATCTCAACGTTAAATATAATAATTGAATGTGAGACAACTACCAATGATATCGATATGGATGTGTATACAAATAAACCATATAGTTGACGTATCGCTCCATGTGTGAAATTATAAATGAAAATCATGTTTTCAGGCATTTTCTACATTATAAAATAATTTGGAAAGATTCTTATATATGTACATTTTTCTTATAAAAATAAGGTCTTTATTAAATAAAGAGCTTACTTATATAAATCATAGATACTGCTGCAAGCTCGCGCATAAAGTGACGAGTGAATTATTATCTATTATGATATTATAAGTGGAGAAACACTGATTTGTAAATAAAGATTTGGATATGCCTAAAATGTTGTTTTACATACGATATAATTTACAAATAACAATAAAAACTGTAAGCTTAAAATAATAAAAATGGCATTTTCTGGTGTTTGTCATGTGTGTGATTATAATTCAGGATTCGGACCTCACATACTAATATAAGAGTTTCTGCTTAGTAAACAGCTTCTTTACATCTCACTATTAGATGTCTCTAGTGAAGTTCTAGTGATTCAAGAACAAGGTTTTTGAGTAGTGTGGTTGTCTATAATGGGTAGAAATGACGAATGTTACTTAGAACTGAACTGTGTAAAGTAATCACTTAAACCAGCCTATGACGGTCGTCAGCCCCGTAAATGCCCAGACTTCCATATTTTTCTTCATCTTTGATGAGATGTCAAAAAATAAAATAAAAAAAATTTATGGTTTGAAATATCAAAACATTTTTTAAAAATTGCCCTGTATATTAATTAAGACCTTATGACAATTAAAATCAGTAAAAACAGTAAAAACCTCAATCTTCCCGAACAAAATTAAAGCATTAATATTAAAGCCCAAATTAAATACGAATAAATCTTTTACAAGGGTCGGAGACTGGACATAATATCCTCTTAAAACCTGTTGTTAATAGTTTGAACCCTGACCCCCCAAACTACCAAGATGACAGCATCCACTGGACCAGAGTTGCCTAACAGGTAAGATTAGTGGCACTTAGAGTTTTTTTTTTAATGTTTACTCTTGTATTGATATTAATGAGGTCTAATTCACAGGATCCCAGGTGTATGAAAGAGGTCGTTTCGGTTCAGATTTCACAGTCAAATTAAATTTATTCATTTGATAGATATTATTCATGACTTTTTATGCGTGTAATCCGTCGCAACAGGTGAATGTAATTCAATAATCATTGCGTTAGCAGTTTTGTTTTTTTTTATGAAGAAAGTAAATATATACATTATAATATTTTTTAAATGCACAAATGTCGTATGAGTGGTATGTCGTTCTATCGCGGAAAGCGGTGTGACGGTTAGTTAGTTAGTTAGTTAATAATATAATTAATAAATAAAGAGAAATATTTGTGTTTTTATTATTTAAAAAACCTTCCTACAGATATTTAAAAAAAACAATCGAATTCATTAAAGTGCAAAAAAAAAATTAAATGATTTATATACATGTTAATCCAAGAAGAAAAAAAATAAAATAAAATTCAATTATATTGCCGACAAATATAAACCATAAATAATAAATGACCCTCTCCAAAAGCACAGAACTGCGTTTTTAATTTTAAAATTATTAAAATAGAAACGTGTAGAAAATTCATTGAAATTATTAATAAAAACTTTTGTAACCATATAAAATAAAATAAAAACAAACAAAAATAATAATTAAAATTTATATTTCCCTTATCTATACATTTATGAATAAACTCGTGATTTATGTAAAGATTTGGTTTGATATAATAAAATTCTATTACATGAATTCTACCTAAATTTCAGTTTACGAATTTGAACCAGTTTCCAAATATTTTAACAACCATTCAATCTAGAGCTATATTCATATTTTCTACGAAAACAGTCTCACGGTTACAAAATAGATAAATTAGCAAAACTGTACTCACCATCCAATTATTTACTTTCAATTCCAGGTATAATAAGTAGTTTGGTCTCTGGTCATTCGCATATCCTTTAAATCCACCTCTCTCCTATTGTCCATCTTCTGACTTCCTACCTGACGACTTTGGCGGTATTCACAGCCCTTTAAAAACGACCCCAGGGGGCTTTTCATTCCCCAATTCAAAAAGACACAAACTAAACGCATTAAAATTCTATATTTTAATTTTTTTTAATAAGCTTATATTACATACATTTAATAAAACTTTTTTTCACTTAATTTACATTATATATTATAAATATTTACATCTAGTTATTGTTTTAATATATGAAATGCAGTTCTACGAAGAAATGTCACTACAAACTTAAATTTAAATTAAAACATCCCAGATAACACTGAGTTTATATGATGCAGTGCCTTATGCACCATCGGGTGTGGACAAGAGTTCGGAGCCCCTGATTTTAGAAATTTCGTTTGATATCTATGAATACAAGGGGATGTGTGCGGATCGAGTGGACTCGTAGGCAGCGTGGACCCTTCCCCATTTCGCTTGGGTCACCATAATGACCCGTGAGAAATTTGGCAATTTTGCATTCGTGCATGTTCGACCGGACTCTTGAATAAATTAAAATTTTACACCTCACCGGACTTTAGAAAACGGGTCGATAAATCATCCGAAGGTCTAAATCCTAAACTCGCCGGACATTTAAACCTTTATTTCAATATTATTCAAAAGATGTTTCTCGCGAATTTTGAATAAGGGTCAGGGATTGGCATTATCGTTTATATTGTAAGTAAAATGCCGTTTGGAGCTTTATACAACATATACATATTTGAGCAATAACTCATTCTATCCACTTTTTCTGCATGTACCATATACCTTTCAAGACACTTATTTTAAACGATTGTATGTATGTATTTAATCATTATTTTTCGACCAGTGTTGGACTTACTAGGACAATAAAAATAATTGAAGATTGAAGAAACATTTTAATGTTTTCGAGAAAATCAGTTTACGTGTTTAATCCATATTTTATATATATTTTTTATTCGGGTTAACAACAGTTACACATGTTAATCAAAATAATTAAAAGATATACATTAAACAAGCCAATTATAGTTAACCACATACAAATTAGTACAAAATATTTGGTGTAGATCTATCAAATGAATGAATGTGTGTGTGTGTGATGTTGATTCTAATAGGGACATACATGCTATGCAGAGAAGCATAGTTTTTAAAGATCCTGAGAGGACAATATGTTCAACAATATGCAATTCCTCTTGTAACTTTCATTATGATTCATTTTTTCATTTGATTTTTTCAGTTTTCATTATAATTAATCGGGGTGTGATCACGTGGTTAGTGTCGCATACTCGAGTCATACTAGAGTCAGAATTTCTAGGTTCGACCCCAATCTACCACAACTTGAATCCTATTTTTATAATAAAAAACTTAATGTTATATTTAGGCCTACAAAATAATACGAAATTAAAATATTTGTGTATGTAATAAAAACACAAATATTTTCCATTAAAAAAAAGTAAAAAATAAGATTTCTACGTCATTCAACGTCCCAAGGACCCAACTCCAAAATTTAGAATTAGCTTCGCATACGGTGTTTGGAAATGATGTGGAATGCATCGAATTTAAGAAATAGTGGTATTTACTAAGTAACACTTATAGACTTAAAACCTAGCTTAAACTTAAAATACAATACTTGTTTAATGTTTACTTATAGATTTATGTACTGTGCTTTATTTTATTTTTAAATTACATGATATCAGCAGGTAATTTTGTCGTGCACATACGTTATACTACACAACGCCCTCAGAGCAATAGGTACCTGCTTTACGATCCGGGGTGATACAGCCTTCGTTTCCAAATCTAGGAAAGCTCGCTGGCAAAATGGAGTGTGTATTTTACGGATGGAGAGGGGATGAAAGTAATCCTGTTTTCTCTTTCTTCCACTTCTTAGCCCATCCTTCCCTTCCAAGTCGATCGATCGACTTTGGGTCTCTACCTTAGACCTTAGTTACTCTTTATTTTACATACGTATACATACATGTGTGTAAGTAGTCGTGTGTATTTGAGCGAATATTCGTTGGAAAGGATCATTTTATATTTTTCTTCTTCAAACATGCAGAATTCTTCGAAGGAAAATATATATTTGAAAAAAGATTTAAACAGTATTTCAGTATGAACTTTTCTTGTACCCAATGATGAATAAGTAGAATATAAATCGTATAAAAGCAGTAAAATCTCAACGTAAAATACATGAAGGAAAAGTTATCACCACAGGGTAATATTTAATATAGCCTTGGAAATCTAACAAGAAACCTTGAGCATGGTAGCCATACTCTCTGACCATTACACTATGGAGGCTAATATAAACGTACCGTATATTTCCTACTATTACCTTTAGACTATGACAAGTTACAAGTCAAGAGTTTTCCGTATAGCGTATGTTCATGGGTTTGATTCCCATTCAGGTAATAAAACATATATTTATTTAAAACATATATTTAATTATATTTGCTTAAATGTTTTATTTGAAGCATGAGACTAAGCATCTTTATTTCGAGTAATAAAATATCTATATTACTCTAATCAGTGCCTTATGCACCATTTAGTGCAAATAAGTAATAAAGGGGGAAAACACAACTTGAATGAAATAAAAGCATTGAAAATATATAAGTAACATATTCTCAGTTAATATATTTTTTTCATAACTTGATTCGGCAGTCACTTAGTGATCTTAATTAGTATCTTTTCGTGTTTAAATTTACTTGGTAAATAACATTTCAATTATTTAAAACATGTCCATATATTTGAAAGCGGTCACAGCGAAAACAGAGTGGTGTGAAGTTTTATTCTCTCTGCCTACATCTACAGTGAGACGGCATGATGGTTAATTAGTTTTTTAGTTAGTTTATACCAATTTTACTCAAAATCTATTGTGACACGCGTTTCGATGGATTCCGCGCCATTTTCAAACACAATATGTAAAGCTTAGTATTAATTATAATTTCATCCATTGACGCCCCAAAGACTTATCTCTAAAATTTAGACTTGGCTTCATATTAGGTGTTTAAAAATGTTGCTGAATGCGTAGAAACACTTGTCACAATAGATTTTAAGAAAAAGTGGTATTTACCAAGTTAGTTAAAAATTAAAATGCTGTTTGATATTACCGCTGACATCGTGAGACATTTCAGTTTATTTTTTTGTGTATACGTTTGAAATATAAATACTTAGATATAAGTTGTAAATATGTAGGTATATATAAGGTGAGTTCTCGTAGGTAACTAATTTATTTTAGCATCTCTCTTCTCACAATGGTTTCGCGGCATTTTTTGTCCCTCTTATACGCGTGGGAGGGTTCAGGGGTCACAAGCTTTGGCTTGCTCTGATTGGCCGAGCCGTAACCTTTGAACCCTCCCCCGACACAAGGCTCTAATTTCAAAACGGCGAATGATGGAAATCCTTCAGGAAAAGCGCGCGCTGAAATATTGAAAGCTCGCGCTTTCAGCTACAGGAAATATCTCAAGAAAAATAAAAATGGTTTCCATAGGCTATAATTATGGTTGACTAGTTTTTTCAGCATCCTTTACCACAGATATACCAAAAATATATTTATGAAATTAGTAGATACTCTTTCAACCCGATAACAACCGATTTTTAAGTTATAATAAAAGAACAACTATTTAGTTTTTTCCAAACATATTTTATAAGACAAGTGACCAGATTTCATCGAAACCAACATCATCAACTGACCCAAGTCTGATGATATCGGTAACGACGACACCCGGTCACTGGCCAAATAAAATATATGTGGAAAAAACAGTATAGTTGTTATTTTATTTTATAAAATGCAGTTCCCCAAGAAATTTCAATTTAAAAATCAAAAGATTTTTAAGTTTGTAAAACAAGGAACAACTATGTATAATAGTGTGGGTGAATCGATCACTTAAAATATGTTAGCCCGTGACAGGTTATAAGCTATGTTATATTTACACAGATATCCATATTCCTATCTTAATAAACTTTTCATCTTTATCGAAATATCTATGAAATCTTTATTTACACTAGTGTAATTATTTATTGATCTTCTTCTTCTTCTTCTTCTTCTTTTAGGACTAGGTCCTGTCATTCTCGGGTCGCTCCTGGGAGGTGGAAGACCAGCTATCCTTCCATCGTTTAGGTGGTCTCCCTGGGGGTCTGATCCCGCCTATGCTGCTGTCCGCTGCCACCCTCACCACTCGATCCGAACTCGCTCTTCTCACATGATCTCTCCAGAAAAGTCTTCTTTCTTTTCCCTATCGCACAACATCTTCAACATCGCAGATTTTTCTTATATCTGAGTTTTTTACTCTGTCGCGAAGTGTTAGGCCTGCAATGGGTCGTAGAGTCTTCATTTCGGATGTCCTAAGAAGGCGACTATTAATAAGAAGAATTTATTGGTGTATTTATTAAATTTCTTGTACAGAAGAAATGTATATTAGAAAGCCAAATGCTAAGAAGCAATATCTTCCAACTTACCAAAATGAACAAGTAATACTGATCAATGTTTGAGCCTTATACAGCCGTTTAAATTATATAAAGCAGATAGTGCTTATACCTTACTTAAGTACAAACAAAAAAAATGCAGATAAAAAATTGCTCATAATCGCAGTATGAAAGAACAAATATGTATATACAAATGAAACTGTGAAAAGATGAATAGAAAGGCAAAGGAAGAAGGATCGGGTAAGGAGTTTAGAAGTGAGAGGTAGAGGTAACCGAAAAAAAATAATATAATGAAAATTTAGGGTTCCAAAAACAAATAGTGACGTTTTATGAAAGTCATAAAGGATGGCAAAAATTGTATAAATATTTTAATTTCAACGTAAAAAATATATTAACGAATATTTTATGTTACCTACTGGTTTTATCAGTCTACCCCTGGGAATTTCTATTTATAAACCTCATACAACTCGCTTGACTGTCAAATTTTGACTGAGCGTAAAAACAACTACTCGTAGTAGCAGCTGCAAAAAGGTTTTATTACGAAATTTAATTATTATTTGTATATCATAGGTGTCTCAACTTCATATGAAAAATCTATCGTTCTTCTTCATATGAATAACGATGGAAGTTTGAGCATCACAGGGCTTACGACCTGGCATTTGGCTGGCTTAAGTGATCACTTACACTTGCACTTATATATATATATATATATATATATATATATATATATATATATATATATATATATATATATATATATATATATATATATATATATATATATATATATATATATATATATATATATATATATATATATATATATATATATATATATATATATATATATATATATATATATATATATATATATATATATATATATATATATATATATAACGAACGACGAATGTGGTTGGTACTAGAGGCAGAGGAAGACCGAGAAAAACTATATCAGGCGTTTCTTGAAAGTCATCAGAGATGATACTATGCGTTTGGCTTTTATGCTAGAGGTCTCGGTTTCGATTCCCAAGAGGGCAAAAAGAAATATAAATATTTTTTTAATGTTATATTTATCTTATGATTTCCTGGAGTGGTACTTTAAGCGCAGTCCTGATTAACTCTCCTTTGTGATCAATACTGCTTAGCCTCTTCCACATTCATGCATCTCCTCATACAAACCCGCCGATTATTACGACCTCTGATCTATCCACGTTCAAGTATTTGAAATACTGGATTATACCTTTGCGCCTTTGAGGTGGTATTTTACGAAAATGGCGCTATATAAATTATCCAAATTCATAAAAGCATTATCTGCCCTTTAATTTTAAACGGCTGAATGAGATTCAAATTTTGACAACGTTATAAACTTGAATCTTATATTTAAGCCAGCATTTTTCTATGAAGTTCCGAAAGATTGATCGCATTAATGCCCCATTAGCCATGAGAAGGTGTGCCTATGGCTTGATAAATGGCTCATGCAGGATAAAGCAATTAAGAAAATGATTACGAGACTCTCGTTGCTAATCACTCCTGACCTTAGCGCTTTATGATGCATTGCCGGACAAGGGTTGACCTTATATTACCCGCTTGGACCCCTGTCAGATCATTGCCTCCTAATCGAGAAATCAAACACAAAAAACAAAGCATTTTTCGATCATTAGTACGATGTTCTCAGGAAACTTATTTTATTTCATTATCGGCTTTTTCACATACCTACCTTATGATACATATTAATAGTAAATAGTAATAAAACCCTTATCCGCACCCCAATGGTGCATAGGGCACTGCTTTATGTGAACACAGTGTTATCTTGATCGTTTACACACGAAGGAAAGGTGATCAGCCCTTCGCTTTAGGTACCAGTCCAGGGTAATATTCAATAAATATTACAGTGAAAATATCACTTATATTTATTCGACCCCCCTGGGAATCGAACCCGGGACCTCCAGAACGGTAGCCGAGCGTGCTGACCATTACACTATGTACATATTACAATGTAAAAAGCCTCTTTTTATATTGAAAAAATAACGGTTGTAAGAATGTTTTCGGGTTTTTCAGACACAAATATACATGTGCAATACATATTTTGGTATTTACAAAATACATTTTCTATATAAATAAAATATTTATATTTGTTTGTTCAAAATATTGAAATTTGGACACAAGATTACATTCAAATACGTCCATATCGCTCACTCCTTTCAAGAACGTCATAAATCAAAAAACTTGATTTTTCAGGAGAACGTTTTTAAAGTTTAAAAATATAACACAATGTGTGAAAAATAAATATCAAGCCACTTATTGAACATTTTACTGTGCAACAGATCTTTTTAGGTAAAACTTGAAGGTTTTTTCTCCATTTGAAAAATATTTAGTTTATTTAAAAAAATAATTAAACAATACCTTTTCTTCAAAATGAAAAAAAACATTTTCTGCCCTGTAGTGGGTAAATATTAAGTTTAAAATATGCCTCTTTTGCTGGGATATAGTATATTTTCTAGACATTCTGAAAACGTGCATAACTCAAAATTGACGATATTTTATTTATGACGTTCTTGAAAGGAGTGAGCGATATATGTGACAGGTTAAAAACATTTTTTTTTCTAAAATAAAATTCACATCAATGGCTACCGTGTAATCTGTTAACCGTGGCAGGAATGCTAAATATTGGTCGTGACGGGCAGTGTGCTTCTTAACAGCTACCGAAATGTATACCCATAAGCATTGAGAAATTAAACATAAGGAATGTGTGTTTTATCATTTTTTCTTTCCTTTCAACCAGACTGAGCTAAAATATGGTGTGGGTAGGTGTAACTTGTAAAAAATATGTAATATTTTATTAATTTATAGTATGAATCCAATCAGAAACGTGTAAACCGGAAAATCAGAGAGAAATTTATTTGGTTAATCTAATAACAAGAAATGCTTTATTGTGCCTATATTAAAGTGAAACAAAAGAGCTTTGTATGAAAACTGCACATTCGTGAAAAGCTTCATTTTGTATATAAATATTTTGAATATTAAAATACAACCCGAAATACTCGTAGTACAAACATTATATGCCCTGAAACCGTTGAAACGTGCAACATTTCGGTCAAAGGAAAACTTTTTGTGGCAGTTTCGAATTTTTGCTTTGATATGAAATATTCGGGTTTGTTCATCAGCAGCAAAAGTCGTCAAAATTTGCGATAGGAGCGCTTTTTGACAACAAGCTACTCCGACATATTTGCGATGATAGCTTTTTGCTTTGTAATTAATATTCCAAACTGTTTGCTATTTTTTTACCTCTCTATATAGATGAAGAAGAATTTACAGGGCTTACAACCTGCCAGAGGCTTAGTTAAGTGATTATTTCACACACGTGTAATATTCAACAATTCTACACATTAATGATAACTACTTTAATCATTTTTTTGTGTTTAAACGTGTAACAAACGTGCGTAAACTGATCACTTAACCAAGCCTATGACACGTCGTAAATGCCCAGACATATTCTTCATCATATATGTTGAGATGTCAAAAAATGTAAAAAGTAGCTGCTTAGTGGGGATAATCCATATTTGTGAATAAGGATTTGGACACTCAAAATGTTGTGTGTACAAATCGGTTTTGATTGAATTAAATCCATTTTTTACTTAGACTATTCCGTATCAAGAATCCAACAGTTATTTCTTATCGGATTGTTTAATTGAATTTAATTTTTAAATTCATATTTGAAGCACTAACTTTATTAGTGCTTCAAATATATAATTAATAAATAATAAGTGTAAGTCCCTCTCTAAGCACAAGATCTTGGTCTCTTGATTGGAGTGAACTGCGAAAATAATTTTAAGATTATATGGTAGAAATGTCTAGAAATTCATTTTAATTATAATAAAACTCTTGTTAATTTACTAAGTGAAAAAATAGGTAAATGAACACGAGTACACGAAAAAGAAGATAACAGTTTATTAAAAGAATTAAAAACAAAAATAAAATAATGGGAAATAGAGAATTTGATCTATAATAAAGATAAAAGAGACATTCAAACAATGGTGCGTTGTTTTTTGTTAAACGTAGTATTCAAGATTTAATAACATTATCAAACGCCTACATCATCTTTAAAAAAACATTTGAATAAATTTTATTGACACTTATGTATCGTAATGTCGGAAATATAGAGGGGCTGTGGTCGCAATAAAGAATCAACCCTTCAAAAAGACATAACAAAAATGGGGAAAGGAAGGAAAATGCTCACCTATCTGTGATAGCCCTTCACGAAGTCGTTATTTGCTAGCAATAAACGTAATTCACTTCGACATCAAAATGCATTTATCATAAGAATCTTATTTTTTCTAAAATATTTCATGGGGGATGGGAAAATTTCCGTTTTTTTTATAAACAGCTTAAAAAATAATATTATATTTTATCATATTAATAATAAAACCTTTAACCATTTGTCATATCTAATAAAATATATAAAATGTTATTATGCAAATACAATAAAAAAATCACTGTATTTTATTTATTTATTTGGCGTTTAATTTGTATAAGTCCATTTTAATTTATGCAATAATTTTTTAAATCACACAAACAGATTAAAAAATAATATTATATTTTTATGATAATAATAACATTTGTCATATCTAATAAAATATATAAATATTATTATGCAAATACAATACGAAAAATCACAAAATTGAATTTATTTATTTGGCGTTTAATTTTTAGAACTCCATTTTAATTTATGTATTATTTTTTTTTAATCAAACACAATTTTTTGAGTCTACTAAGTTGTATTTTATTGTAAAAAAAAACACATAAAAATTAATATTGTGACAATAGTTTCGCCTAGTTTTGGCATTTTCAAACGAATGTGAAAATAGTCGAAACAATTGTCACAACAAAAATTTTACTGTGTTTTTTTTTTATAAAATACATCTTAGAAAACTCAACAAAAATTGCGTTTGATTTTAAAAAAATGATTCATAAATCAATACATTTCGTTTAAATTTCAGTATTCAAAAAATGTTTTTTCCAGTGTTTCTATTTGTAGATAGTAAAAATATGGTTTCTGCTAAATAAAAGCATTCTCAATCCAACCTTAGATGGCTCTAGTGAACTCACATATACAGTGTCATAAGATTAATGGTATTTGTAGGAGTTCCAAAAATTTTAACAGTGTGTTTGTCAATCTTGTGTAGAATGGTGAATGTTACAAGTGTGTAAAGTGATCACTTAACCGGCCTATGATAGGTCAAAGGCCCTGTTAAAACTGTGACTTAATAATTATAACTCTATAGTGAACACCAATAACTAAAAACTGAAATTAAAAAAAAAATAATAATTACTAGTTATTTTTTGACATCTCATCAAAGATGATGAATAATATGGAAGTCTGGGTATTTACGGGGATGAAGACCGTCACAGGT